>NC_079208.1:28753983-28787578 GCF_026745355.1 Beta vulgaris subsp. vulgaris
AAAGTATGCATCCCTGATAGCGATGATGAAGTAATTCAAGAGTTTGATTATATTAGAGGGTAAACCCGAAAGGGAATTTATAGTGGTACTTGAAGATCTTATCTGATCAGTGAGAGTGATGTAGAGTTGGAAGAGGTTGGATCTTAACTCAAAAGGATTCGAAGATCTACTAGACCCAAGAATTCAAATTATTATTGTTTTAGTGAAGAATATGGAGACTTGGAAGATTAAATGCTTACTCCAGAAAAATATAAAGAAAATAAGGAAAGGAATGATAATGTAACTCCATAGAGTATTTATTTGTGTTCTAAGGTTAGTAGTTAAATAAGTAGCTAAGCTACAATGATTTAAATTTCCTTCTTGAACGTCTTTATATTGTTGAGGAATAAGTTGGTTATTTTGGATTGGAGAAATATTCTTATTATCATTTGAGGAATAAAAGTTATTATTCAGTTATTTGAGTTCAGTGAGAATATATTTTAGTACACGAAAAGGGGAATATTTTCTTTAATTATTGTGATCGGTTGCATCTGACCCTTATGTGATTATTTATGTGATATTTATTCATGCATGAATATATGATTGTTATGGTACATAGTGTATGAACTTAGTGTTATAGTAACTCCATGATAATTGTATGGCCAAATCAAGTGTTGCCTTTTGTAGAGAATGACATGTAAGTTATGTATCGAAACCTAAAGTAGAGTTACGTTAAATTTAAGGTCGCGAAATAGAATGGCCAACGTTAACGACTTAGCTACTGCTATTTGCCTTTTGGCGAAGAAACTGACTCAAGAAAGAGCTCAACGTCCCGATTCTACTAGGGACATGTTTGAGAGGCTAGCCAAGGTTAAACCACCGTTCTTTAAGGGGCAAGCTGATCCTACCTTCTTAGAGAATTGGATTATGGAATTTGAAAATATCTTTGGGGCGGTGAACTGTACTGAGGGTATGAAAGTAGGTCAAGTTGTACTGTATCTGAAAGATGAGACTGACTTATGGTGGAAAGAGAATGGGACTAGACTTAGTGTTGTGGAAGAGTTTAATTGAATCCTTCATTGCTGCTTTAAGAGAAAAATTTTACCGTGCATTTATGAGAAAGCAAAGGGCTCAGGATTTCATAAACCTTAGGATGAGGAGTATGATTGTCTACTGAGTATTACAGTAAGTTCATAGCACTATTGAGGTTTGCACCTGAGGTAGTAACTACTGAGGAATGAAAGACTCAAAAGTTTGAGCAAGGTTTAATTGAGGAAATTCGATTGGGGTTAGATGGTGAGACCTTTGTGTTCTTAGATGTTGTTTATGGGAAAGCTGTCCATATTTATGGTCTTCAATTGAGGCGTGATAAGCAAAATGCGGTAGAATTTAAGAAAAGAAAAGATGTCCATGCTGAAGGAACTTAAGGAAACCTTAACAAGAATAGAAATGGAGTCTGAGGGAGTTACAATTGTAAGGAGTGTAACAAGAACCACCCTAGCAGAGACGGTAAGGGAGATCTAGTAACCTGTCATTACGGCTAACGTAATTTCTGGTATCTTTTATATTAACTTCGTTTTAGTTAAAGTGTTATTTGATTCTAGAGCGACTTATTCGTTGTGCCGTCGTCTGTCATTAAGAGTCTTAGCTTGGTAGATTTTGAAGTGATTGATTTGCTTATGAGTATACTTATTGGAGAGATCATAAGATGTACCAAAGTTTATAAATTTGCCTCTAAAGATTGAAGATTGTGAATTTCCTTATGATTTGATAGAATTCGATTTAAAAGACCTAGATGTCATTCTTGGGATGAATTGATTAGAATTCTGTACAGCCAAAATAGATTCTGAAACTGAGAAAGTAATATTGATCCTCATTTAACAAGCTTACATAAAACCCAAAAAAAAAAAACCTAAGTAGGAGTTAATTAATTAGTGTCAAGTTTGGACCAAACATCTGCAAACCAATTCTTTACAACGACATAACTAGATATAACTTCAAAATTATTAACAAAAAACAAAAGAAGAAAAAAAAACCCCAATTGAAAGTAAAACATATAAAGATAGATTATGAAAAGATGAAAGAAAAACAGGAGCTGAACCATATTCAGAAATCACAATCAACATCAAATGCATCATCCATCATCTCTCCAAGAACAAGTCCACCAAGAGCTCCTCCTAAGAGTCCAGCTCCCAATCCCATTCCCATCTTGTTGTTCTTCTTTGGCTTCTGTGGCTTTTGCGCATAACCGGTTTGAGCGTGAGGTGGGTACCCACCAGGTGGAGGGTACCCATACCCGTACCCACCAGCAGGCTGTTGGGGAGGGTACCCTCCATATGGAGGGTACCCATGTGCACTTCCTCCTGCTGCATATGGAATCCCATGTGATGATTGAGGAGGGTAACCTGTCCCGTGTGATTGAGGAGGGTACCCTGTCCCGTGTGTTTGTGGAGGGTACCCTGTCCCATGTGATTGCGGAGGGTACCCTTCTGGTATACCATAAGGCACCCCTACTGCTGCTTGTGATGCCTCAGACTTCTGAGGAGGTGGATAGACAGAACCTGCCGAATGTGGAGGTGGGTAGACAGAACCTGCCGCATGCGGAGGCGGGTACACATCACCATATCCTCCAACACCAGGTGGAGGAGGGTATGCATGTGGTGGGTATGGTGTGGATGTAGAACTGCTAGATGATTGAGCAGGTTTATCATATACACCCCCCATGTTATTATTAATATGACCCATGTCAATAAACTTATATGATAGCTTAATTTCACCTTGAGCCTTGCCTGATGAAACCCTTTTAACCTGATAAGTCACAAATTGAGGAGAACTAGGATCTTTAACGCCCTCTAACAACTCTTTAAGGGGTAAAAGAACTTCCCCCAAATCTTTATCAGCACCAAGGGTAGTCTCATGCTTCAGAGTTAATACAACATATTTGCCAGGCTTGGCAGCAACAGCATCATCGACAGTAAACCTCATCACATAATTCCATGACGGATTCGTCCCACCATCTTGATGAACCGGAGTTTTTTGCTTGTTTTTAGGATCATCAGACAGATGAACCACCACATATACATCCATCTTGCCTATAAGATTGACATTCTTGAGATCTTTTGCAGAGATCAGAGTGAGTTCCAAGGTTTTCAAAACCATTTTTTTTTATAAAAAAAAATTCTACAAATTGCAAGGATGGTGAGATTATGGTATAAAACAGATGAAGAGATATATAAGGATTAAGGAGAGAGGAGAGCAGAAAGATGATACAAAGTTGTTGACTTTCAGATGTATAGGAGATGATTTATAGGAAATCTTGTTAATGGGTTTTATGTGAGGCGTAAAGAATAAGTCGTACTCGGTTTTGACGCGTCCAAGTTTGAAGCATCTTCCTCGGGAGAATAATAAATATCTTAAGTAAATGAAATTGAAAGTATTTGGGATAATGCTGAGCCATTCTTTTGGCATTGGTGGGAGTAAAGTCATCATCAGTTGGACACGGGTGTTGCAAATTGCCTAGTAATTTCCAATTGGAACCAACACCCTTCCAGAGTTTCACGGATCGAAATGGAGGAATTAAATTAATTAATAGATAAAAGTAATAATATAATTATTTCAGGATATATTACAAACATTACAACATTACAACATTACAAATTAGCAAATATCTAAAACTTATCCTTCTATTTATTTTACATAAAAAAAAATTACATAGAAAAACCGTTCTCCACTAAAATTCCATAAAGAGAAGAATTAGCACGGAATTCATATACTTCCTCCGTTTCAAATTAAATGCAACAATTTGGATGACATATTCTCCTAGGTAAAATTTCTTAGGGTGAGATTAAGAAAAAGTAAGGACATGTGACTAAGTTAAGAAGGAGAGAGAAAGTGGGACCACATAAAAAGTAAGGCATGTGACTAAGTTAATAAGGCGTAATTAGTTTTAATAAGGCTATATTTGTAATTTCACACTCAAAATCTTCGCCAAGAATAGAAAGAAGTAAAATGTTCCATTTAATTTGAAATTGTCGTTTTTAGAAACTGATGCTTTTAATTTTAAACGGAGGAAGTATGTAGTTTTATGGTATATCATAAGGGTGATGAATTATAATATAGCATGGAATATTAGAGCACATAGGTAAGATCAAGATTACTTGCAACTTGAGGCAAATTTAGGGATACCATTTTATGAGACGTAAAAATAAACTGAACCCCCTCTCACACGGGTGAAAGAATCCTCTATTTAATAAGGCCAACCTAAATTCATCATGGGGTTCATATATACCGGATTTTCCTAATGACGTATAAAAATATGAGGTATTTCCTTCTCTTTCCCCTCCGTTCCCCATTCCCTCATTCATTCCCCTTCCATCCGCCCTCCATCCTCCTCACCTCTTCCATTCCCTCTCTCTTTCTCATCCCTTTCATTTCCTCCATTGAAGGACTACGAGATTTCAAAATTTTCCGACAAGTTTACGTTTTCTAACGACTTCAAGTTTTTTTTTTTACCATCTCGCTATATTACAGGGAAACACTAATGTAATTATAAAAATTCGAATAAACCTGATAGAATATCTTGAACATGGTGCTTCGAAAAACTTAGCACGAGGGTAATCATTTTTTGTCTCAATTCCTATTTGGACTTATTTTATTTAACTTTATTAGAACATCTCATATTAGAGTAAAATTTACCAGAAATCGACTTGGAAATGCCAAAAAAGCACCCCAGGCACCTAAAATAGACGCCCGAACATGTGTTCATGCGCCTAAAATAGGCGTCCAACCAGAGGCACAGACGCCTATACATGTGGTTGGGAACCTATTTTAGGTGATTGACCACAAGTTCGGGCGCCTATTTTAGGTGCTTGAGCTCTTTTTCGACATTTTCAAGTCATTATAGCCATTTTTTATTAAATGAATTATAAAGTTTCATTGATATTAATAATGTAATAATGTGGCCGGAAAAGTTGCACGTAATGCAAACGAAAAGGTTGAAGGAGATGTGGCGACGTAATGATGCCTTTCAATATATACCAATATATATATGAGTATAAAGACATTAAAAGTATGTATTCGGAGCGTTAATGAGAAAAAAACAAGATGACATTTAGCAACCCAATATATACCAATAGAATTTTAAATGGCCCTTTTTACTTGTTTGATAGGAAACGGTTCTTCAACTAGTCCCAACTCCCAACCATTTCTTTAACAACTATAAACATTATCAAGACAGTAGTCCATACATGATTTCTCTTGTAGAAGTATCTTTCTGTGAGTCCTTATGGAAACAAACAAAATACCAAAGAGATAATAATGATGTTTCACATAGAACTGATACATACGATGAAAACATATCTTTGTGCTCTATTATATGATATTCATCACCCTTTCTCAAAAATTTATTACATCTGCTGGTTGCATGTCTGGGTCCAACTTACAAATTACAAGACAAAGGTGTATGGGGAGAAAGAGATCTAATTAGCCTAGATGATTGTTTACATGTAGCACCAAGGAATCATGGCTTCAACTCTATAGATGAAAGAAATTCACTTGAGTGAGATAAGGGAAAATTCTCAAATGAGTTCCATGAAATTTGATCCCTAAATCTTAGGGATATGAGATAGGAAGCGATGCCACTACTCCATCCCAACCTCGTACACAAAGTATATGAGAGGGCGTTTGGTATCAAATTTTCACGTACAAATTTGAGAAAAGTATGTGGTCAGAATCATGATCTCTCCACCTCGCAAGACCTGTACCTCTTTCCTGTCAATAATTTCATAAGAATGTCGTACATTAGCATTACCACTTGAAAAACTCTTATTGGCCAAACGTTTTTCTATAGAACAAAAGAGTATAAAGACTTATATACCCTTACAAGATAGCCAATTAGCTATGGTTATTTTAGATGAGACTTTGATATTTGGCTTTCCTCAGGCCCACATTCTTTCCAAAACTGAGAAAGACAAATATTCTTTGAACTACAAATCTTCTACATGAAATACAACGTTCTCTTGCTACTTTTCTGAACTCCACATCTATATATATCTTATATATCTAAAATTCAAGACAAATAAATGCTCTGCTGTCATATGTATCCTCCCCTACCCTACACAATCAAATGAAACATTAAGCCATAAAAATATTTGTTTGAAAACTTGAACTCATGACCTCTCATATGAGGCTAATATACTAACCAATTATACTACAATACTCATGTTGGTCTTTGTGAGCGACAAAATCATTTCAAGACAAAATACTATTTTTATTTTTGAAGACTTCAAATTTAAGTTGATAAATAACCCGAGCATATCGTCCAGGACAAGAACTACTTCATCTTAGAAAAAACAAAACTTACACTACAAATTGGCGAAATTGTAGCAAATTTTGGAGAAAGAAATCGGTGGAGCAAAATAAAATAAAAATTGCAAGTTGATTTTGGCTTCTCCTCAATCGTGGGTGAAAAACGAGACATTAGGATTTAGGGTTTCTCAAGTTTTGTTTTATTTTTGTTCCACAATTTGGAGGAAAGCAAAATGAGGAAACAAGGTAAAAAAATATCTGCAACAAACAAAGGTCTTAATTTGGAGGAAAGCAAAACAATTTGGATGTTTTTGTTTGAATTAGTGTTAAGGGAGAAAGTTAGTTAATAAGTTGTTAAGCTTAGCTGGCAGTTAGTCAGTGAGACAGTAAGAAATCAATTAGCTCAGTTGATTACAATCGTATAAATATAACTGATTGTATGACTGGAAGACTTAATGAATGTAATACAAATCTCTGTTCCTCTTCTCTTCTTCTTCTAATTTATAATTCTCTCTTTCTCCCTATGTTCTTAGCTTAAATTCTAAAGGTATCCTGCAACATTGGTATGAGAGCATATCGATCAAAACTTATCCAAATTGATTTATTTTTAGTTCATTAGAATCTCTGTGAGATTGCGGTGCTATTGAACCAAAATTTGTAATCACCACATCAGGTTTTCACAGACAAATTCAACACCCTATTTTGTCGAAAGTGAGAAAAATTTTGTTTCTTGGAGATTTTCAGTTCATATAAATCTCTATAATCTCTCGATTCCGTCAAGCTAGAAATTACAGAAATTGGTTGAGTATTTTGCAGCCAATTTTACACCCTATTTCTTTTCCAGAAATTTGAGAATTTCTTCTTGTAATTGAGTGTTTAATACCTCAATTACATATACGGCTTAAAACTGGCACCTGCCAGTCCTATGGATGAACAAATCAAGTCTTTAGAGCAGAAATTTCATGCTCAATCAAAGAAGGTGGATGATCAGTCAAAGAAGATTGATGATCTGATGACATTAATTCTGGAATTGAAGAACCAGATGACTGAGAATGGCACTCCAAGTGGTGAAGGAGGTCAGGGAAGTCCTAGAATTCCTAGAGTGACAGGACCTAAACCTTTGGGATATGTTCCTAAACTGGAGTTTCCAAAATTTGATGGTTCTAATTGTATACTGTGGACAAAAAAATGTAGCAAATGCTTTCATTTGTGCAAAATACCTGATGACCAAAAGGTTGATTTAGCATCACTTTTCATGATTGACAAGGTTGAGAAATGGGTTGTGAGGAAGAATGTGGATTGGACTGAATTTGTAGTGGACTTGTTAGCAAGATTTAAAGTTGACACAACATTTAATGTTCTTGAACAGTTTAATAAGCTACAACAAACTGATTCATTAGAAACCTGCATTGATGAGTTTGAAGATTTAAGTTCTGTGATATTAGAGCATCATCATTCAATACCTGATGAATACATTCTTGGGAGCTTTGTGGGAGGATTGGAATCTGGAGTTAAGCCCTTTGTGAAGGCTTTTAAGCCTACAACAATTTCAACAGCAGTAGAGATTGCTGAAAATACAGATGAAATGGTGACAGTGATGAAGAAAGTGAGCATGATCTTGATATTGAGCCTCTGAAAACTGTTAATGCTCTCTCTGGAAATCAGAATTTACAGACTATGAGAGTGCAGGGCATGGTGAAGGATAAACTCTTCCATATTCTAGTAGATTCAAGTTCTAGACCTGACTCTAGCTAAGAAACTTGGGTGTAATGTTGAGTCCATCCCTTCTCAAGCAGTAGATGGTAATCAGTTGCATTAAGGTCAACATTTTGAAGCTGATGTTTTATTGACCTTATTGGGTGGTTGTGATATAGTTCTTGGAGTGCAATGGTTAACTACTCTATGGCCTATTTGTTGGGATTCTAAAGCATTACTGATGGATTTTATGCTGAATGGTAGTCAGTTCGTATTGAAAGGAATTCATCCTCAGAAGGTAAAAATGGTTGAAGGAGCACCATCATCAAAATTGATGAGTCATGTTGTTTAGTTGTGTGTCCTACAGGTGAGAGACTTGTCTTTCATGTCTATGGTGACAGACATGTCCACCAATACTTCTCCTAACTCATGTTCTGGTGACTTGGAGAGGTTAGAATAACAATACCACGATCTTTTTGAAGATCCTATTCTTCTCCCTCCTTATAAGGGAGTGTTTGACCACACAATTCTTCTGGAACCTGGATGCAAACCAGTGAACATAAGGCCCTATAGGTATTCACTTAAGCAATGAGATATCATTCAACAGTTGGTGCGGGAGATGTTGGATAGGGGTATTATACAAATAACTCCAGTCCCTTTGCATCCCCAATTGTCTTGGTTGGGAAAAAAAATGGAACCTGGAGGCTCTGTGTTGATTACAGAGACTGAAATTCTAACACTATCAAGAACAAGTTCCTCATTCCAGTAATAGATGAGCTTCTTGATGAATTGGTTGAGGCTACAATCTTTAGCAAGCTGGACCTTAGGGCTGGATACCATAAATTGAGGGTACATGCTAGTGATATTTACAAAATAGCCTTTAAGACACACACAGGTCATTATGAGTTTCTTGTAATGCTTTTTGGCCTTACAAATGCTCCTGCTGCTTTCCAAGGATGGATGAACAATGTGTTCAAACCCTTGTTAAGAAAGTGTGTGCTCGTCTTCTTTGATGATATCCTAGTGTATAGATAAAACAAGGATACTCATTGGAATCATTTGGCCGCAGTTTTTGACTTAACATCGGGTTCTAAATGGCAAAAACTGTTTGTCTATGAAAAATAACTGCTAGCCATGGTGTTTGCAGTGCAAAAATGGGAGCAATACTTGGTAGGTACCCATTTTGTGATACATACTATCAAAAGAGCTTGAAGTGGCTCTTATAGCAGAAGATATCAACACCATTTTAGCATTTTTGGTTGTCTAAGCTCATGGGCTTTGACTATGAAATCAAGTATAAAAGTGGAAAAGAAAATCAAATGGCAGATGCCTTGTCTAAAGTTCAAGGGTCGGATTTATGTGTATGGCCATTTCCATTGTCTCTTCCAGTCTAACTGAGCGTTTGCAAGCTAGTTATTTACTTGATGACAGTTTGAAGGATGTTGTGCAACAATTACAACAGTATCAACCCGTAATAAATTTCCGTCTTCAAGAAGGGCTCTTAAGGATAAAGGGGAAGCTAATAGTAGGTCCAAATGCTTATTTGAAGACTAAGATCATCACTTGGTTGCATTCTTCTCCAGAGAGTGGTCATTCTGGTCGAGATTTGACTATCACAAGAGAGTCAAGAACCTGTTCCAGTGGAAAGGATTGAGCAAGGATGTGAGGCAATTTGTGAGAACTTGCAAGGTTTGTCAGGCTTCTAAGTATGATCCCTCTGCAAGCCCTGGTTTGTTACAGCCTTTGTCGATTCCATAAGCTATTTGGGTGGATGTCTCAATGGACTTCATTACTGGATTGCCAAAATCTGGTGGGTATGAGGTGATTTTTATGGTGGTAGATATGCTGAGTAAATATGATCACTTGATCCCTTTAGCTCACCCTTATTCAGCTTTGCAAGTAGCTCAAGCCTACTTGGATAATGTCTTCAAGCTTCATGAATGGCCTAGAAGTATAGTCAGTGATACTGATAGGGATGCTATTTTCTTCAGCCAATTTTGGCAGGGCTTGCATGGCACTGAGTTCCTTTTATCTTCACTTATCATCATATCATCATCATCCTGAGACATATGGTCAAACAGAGGTGGTGAACAGATGTGTGGAGACATATTTGAGATGTATGACTAGTGAACACCCCAAGGAGTGGCATGCTTGGCTTCCATTGGCAGAACGGTGGTACAACACTCACTTCCACTCTGCCACTCAGATGACTCCTTATGAGGTAGTTTATGGACAACCTCCTACATTATACCTACCATACCTTCTAGGGGAATCTAAGATAGATGAGGTGGATAGAAGCCTACAAAGAAGAGAATAAATGATCGCTATGCTTAAATTTCATTTAGGCAAAGCTCACTGAAAGATCTTTCATGCCGGGAGATTTGGTGTGGTTGAAACTTCAGCCATATAGACAGCAATCTGTGCAACAAAGAAGCAATCAGAAGATATCTCCTAAGTATTATGGGCCCTATCAAATTCAGGCAACAATTGGTAAAGCTGCTTATAAGCTGAAACTTCCTGCTACAGCTAGAATCCATGATGTCTTTCAAAATTCTCAGCTGAAAGCTTTTCATGGAAATCTGGCTATTGCTACCCACATTCCTCACTGGTTTCATGGACAAGATGTTGGTACTGTTCTTAGACCTCAAGTGTTGTTGGATAGAAGGGTTGTCAAGGTCCACAATCAAGCTCAAGTGCAATATGTGGTTCAATGGGAAGGAGCCTCTGAGTCTGATGCTTCTTGGGAAGTAGCTGATTTTGAAACTAATTTCCTGATTTTAATTGTTCAGTACATTGATTTGAGGTCGAATCCTTTTAAGGAGGAAGGAATGTTAAGGGAGAAAGTTAGTTAATAAGCTGCTAAGCTTAGTAGCTGGTAGTTAGTCAGTTAGACAATTACAAATCAGTTAACTCAGCTGATTACAATTGTATAAATATAACTGATTGTATGATTGGAAGACTTACTGAATGATAATAAAAATCTCTCTTCCTCTTCTCTTCTTCTAATTTCTAATTCTCTCTCTTTCTCCCTATGTTCTTAGCTTAAATTCTGCAGATACCTTGTATCCTGCAACAATTAGTAGGTTAATCCTAGTTGTGAATGTGCAATCTTCTTAAATAAGCAATCTCCTATTTCTGAAAGTACAGCGTACATAATTGTGAATGAGCAATCTCCAGTTCTTGAATGTACACATCCTAGTTCCCAATGAGCAATCTTCTATATCTAAATGTAAACGTACAAGTTCTTTCAAAAAAAAATGTACACTTAGAAAATGGTGAATTAGCAACCTCCTGTCCTTGAATGTATACATCCTAGTTGTAATTGAGCAACCTCCTATTTCTGAATGCATACTTACAAAATGGTGAATGAGCAATCTCCTCTTCTTAGATGTACATATCCTAGTTCTAAATGAGCAATCTTGTACATCTGAATGCACACTTACAAAATGGTGAATGAGCATTCTCCTATTCTTTTTTTTTTTTTTTTTTTTTTGAAGGGAGAGCAATCCTATTCGTGAATGTACACATCTAGTTCTGAATGAGCAATCTCTTATTTCTTAATGTACACTTACAAAATGGTGAATGAGTAATCTACTATTCTTGCATGTACACATCCTAGTTCAAAATGAGTAACATCCTATATCTAAATGTACACTTACAGAATGGTGAATGAGCAATCTCCTATTCTTGAAAGCACACATCCTAGTTTTGAATGAGCAACCTTGTACACTTACATCATAATGAATGAGCAATTTCCTATTCTTGAATATACACATCCTAATTCTGGATGAGCAATCGCTTATATTTGTACGGTGAAAGTGCAGTCGGAAAGGTGGGGAATATTCCAACTGGCCATGTTAATCCCGAGGAAACTAGCAACGATAATAATTCTATAAATTCAAATTACCAGCCAGATGCAGGAACTTCGAATAGCTCCGGGACTTCGAATAGCTCACATAATTTTGGGCACGATGCAAAGGAAGATTTAATTGAGACCAGAAAAGCATATACTTCATTTAAGAAGGAAACTTTCTAGCTTCTCCCCTCTCTCCGATTCATTCTGACTTGCGGTGCTTTTGGGTCAAAATGAATATTATACCACTTCAGCACACTTCTAGCTATGTTTAATTGCAACTCTTGTTCTATGGAGATCCGTTCTCTATATAGCCAGAGTCTTACCGTAATGAAAGGATTTAAAATGCCGTACATCAGCAGTTAGTAGTATTTGGCTTCATTTTCTTCAGCTACTGCAGATTTCTAGAGGTCCTCATATACCCAAGCAAGACTTCACATCTCCTGTTTCATTGAAGCTATCTACTGCATCTGGATTGGTAGAAACTTGAAGATTTTTCAGCAGCATTGCTCGTCTGTGGAGCAGGCTATGAGGCAGATTATTTTTAAACTTTCTTGTAGGTGCTCAGATGATGCTAGACAAATGTTGATCTCTTAGCTTTTTCGGTTTCTCTTAGCACATGAAGTGTCCTATCCACAACCCTTTCTAGAAGGTTGGGGGGGGGGGGGGGATCTTTGGATACTTACTTTTTCAAAGAGAATTCCTTAATTTTTTGTTGTGTTGTATTTGGTTTTCATAAATCAATTAAATCATTTTATACTTGCCAAGAAAATAAATAAAAATTATTTTCAGACTCAGTCTCATACATGGTATGAGGCTTCTTTATAGCACTGCTAAGCTCCTTCTAACCTTGCTACAAATTTCCCCGCAAGGGTGTAACAATGTTGATGAACAAGGTAGGCACCTGCAATAAACATGTTTGAGAGGCACAATGGAATCTTCTGCTATGAATCCATATTAGGGGGAAGGGTAATTTAGATATTATCTTCATTAGCTAGCTTGGGGAATAAGCTAGATAGGCGTGCTAAGGAAATTTCTCCATATACAGGGTTAACTCTAGAGAGAAAAAATTATGTTGAATATTGATAAGAAATTAGGTGAGCTTTTAAGACTTCAATGGGAGAGAACAAGCCACTCAAAAGCTTGTAGCTATCCTTTATATTGCTGTAATTTCAGGTGATGAATCAAATATCCTATTTCTTCATAAATGGTATCCAAGGTATGTTAATTCATAGCAAATGGTATCAGAGCAAAACAATTATGGGAGATTAGAGTGCTGATTTTCGAGTTTTTCGTTAAAAAAAATCTGCAATAAATGTCGCCAAAGAAAGTGCAACACAACAAATGGAAAGGTGGATTAGAGAGGATTTCGCCTACATCAAACACCAACGAGATTCAGGAATTTCATATCTCAAAGAAGAGCAACGATCCAGCGGGAGCTTCATATTCTTGATGGAAGAAATTATGATGAGTTGGATTCTGGAATTCGAGGATTTCTTCCGATTTTTTCAGTTAAATGAGGTAGTAAAGCTAAAGGCCACCATAATAGCACTGGATGGCGAAGTGCAACGGTGGTTCGGAGAGGAACACCGGCAACAACCATTTGATAAGTGGAATGAATTGAAGGATCGGGTGAAGGAACATTTCACCGGAGTTTTAAATGTGGAAGAGAGGTCCATCAACTTAACAAAATCTTCTTACAAGGCGGCGAAGCAAGCTATGGTGGAGGTACAATGGGCGCTGGCGAAGATGAGTCGAGTGTGGCCAATAGAGGCTTCACCAAATGTCGGAGGAGAGACACTGGTAGAAGAAACAAAAGAGATTCAGAACACCACCCTTAACTTTCAAGAGGAGCTTGAAGAGGAAAGACACCAGCTCATGTTTGAAGAGGAAGAGTCAGATTTAAAGGATCTTGGAGTTCATCACACAAGTGAAAGTCGACCAGACTTGTTCGGCAGACAATTTGGAGGCAGTCTTGTTGATCTCAGGATGGTTTTACCGGCGGTGGTTGAGTGAGGTTACGTGGTGGTAGATTACAAGAAGGGACTGGTAATTTCATGAATAAACTAAAGTGAAGAGTCTTCGATAGAGGGGGTACTGGAGGCAGTGGGTCAAGTGGGGTCTAGGAGTTTCCGGAGGCTTAGTTTTAAAAGGGGGAAGGTTAAGGCGCAAGCATCCCGTAGGCGAGGCACACCTTTGGTGCCAAAATACTTAAAAATCAAATATAGAAACATTATCATACTTCAATCAAATAGATATTATGTTAAAGAATATAAGAAAGCATTTTCATCGCTAGAATACCGCAATGATGCAAAGTACTAAGTAGAAAGAAAAGCAAACATAATTGAAATAATATTTCAAACTAATTAAATAGAGAAGCTTGTAAATGGATTTTTAAATATAAAACTTCCTGCATCATTACCTTTGAAAAAAAAAAAATGAACTCAGTGCCTCAAAAGAAACAAAAAAGAAAGACAAAGAAAGAAGAAACATGTGTGGTGAAAACAAGAAAGAAAGAAGAAATGAACTGACTTCCTCAAGGAAAAAAAAAAGAAAGAAGAAAGATGCGTGGAGAATAAATTAGAAAGAAAGAAGAAATAAAGAAAAGAAATAAGAACAGAAATACGAAGAAGAAAGTAACCCAGAAGAAAAAGAAGAGAAGAGAAACTTAGAGGCAAGGGCAGTAACCAGCGATGACATCAAACCACGGCGAAGAGGAAAAGCAAGCAGCGAACTAGAGGCAGGGAGAAGTTTCGAGTTCTAGGGTCTAGGCCAAGGTAATGTCGAGACAGGAAATAAGCTTTTAAACTGAAAAACGTGACGTGTCCCACACGCGCGCCTTGAGGCGAAAAGTGTGCACCTGATGCGCCTCCGTGCACATCTCGTTTTGCGCCTCGCAGATGCGCTTATCTCAACACCTTCACTCGCCTTGCGCCTAGACGTCTTGGGCGCGCTTTTTAAAACTAAGGTCGGAGGTTGGAATGAAGGCAGCTGCCATTGGATACTACCAGCAGGGGAGAAGAATTACTTCTTTTGCCTTTTGCCTTGTGGAAGAAGGTGACTCTAGAAAATTCCCCTATTCCTGGGTTAGGGATGACAATTGGGCGGGGCGAGTGCAGAGGATGGTACCTCCACACCCGCACCCGCATAATATCCCCATACCCATCCCCATCCCACCACCCGTTGCGGGGGAAAGTTCCAGACTTATCCCCGCTCCACCAAGTACGTATTTACATCCATCCACGCCCCACCACCCGCATGGGTACCTGCACCTGCTTCGTACTTCATACCCGCACCACCACCCGCATGGGCACCCACACCCGCTTCGTACCCGCGTTATACCCACATATATATATTTTGCAAGATAAAATTATCAATAATATAAGTATATAAATAGAATTTTAATAATAAACATGCGGAGCGGGCGGGGGTGGGATGAGGCAGGCGGGGATGGGGCGGGTATAACATAAAATCCACACCCGCTCCACCACCCATTGCGGGTACGATTTTAATCCCCATCCCGCCAAAGTGGGGCGGGGATGAGTCTAGGTTTGGCGGGGATGGGGCAGGTCTCCTACTTGACCCACCCCATTGCGTTCCCTACTTGGGAAGAAATTCATGGCAGAGGAATCGTTACATTGCATCTCAGTAACTCCTTTTACCCTAATAAGTCCAATGCTGACTCGTTAAATGATTTTTACTTTGGCTCATTGAAGCACGGCCAACTCCCACAATACCCCTTAATCCATTCTACAACCCAACATCATTTTTATCCCATTTCCACTGTTAAATCTACCCCTTTCTATTTTCCAAGCGCAAGGAAATATGATTGGGCCCAAGATTGCGTATTGTCTCCCTAAACCCAATTTTCTACCCAACCCACGTTCTTACCCAATACATCTCCTATTTCAAAACCCACTTTTCTCATCTCAGTTTTAAAACCCAGTTATTCCATCTCACACCTCAATATTCCACCCAGCCTATCTACTACTCGTTCCACCCATTATTTTACCTCCAAAATTCATCTTTACCCTGCACAATCAAACCACCCAACATATCTTTTCATCACTACAACATAGTTTGAAAATACGGTTTCGATCACAGTTGCGGTAACGATCACGGTGATGCGAAAATGAAGATGATGCGGTTGTCGTATCGCTAATTATTGGCTTAAAACTTGAAATATCCCTGAAACCCGCCTAAAATGCGGTTTTTTTACACCTTTACGATGCAGGTAATAACGGTTCGATGCATTTGAAAACCTCTACGATATGGGCCATACGATACGATGCGGGCTTGTTTTGACACCATGCACTACAACCAAACCTTAAGCCAAATTTCAATTATTTTTGACCCACATCCTTACCATCCCAAATCAGGCCAAACCAATTTCATACAAACCTTACCTCCACCTCATGACATTTCCATATAGCGTTTTTTAGATGTGCTTTCTGGGAGATATAAGGTTTCACTACTGAGGAGCTTCAAAGGCAATGGAAGCCAGGCATCAAGGATGGCACTGATCACCATTACCGAGGCTGAAAATTGAGTGCCACCTACTACCCATAAAGGTGGAAATTTGTGGGGCCGGTAATGCTATGATTTTGGAAAGGTAATTAGATATTATCTTCATTAGTTAGCTTGGGGAATAAGCTAGATAGGCATGCTAAAGAAAATTCTCTATATATAGGGTTAACTAGAGAGAAAAAAAATTATGTTGAATATTGATAAGAAATTAGGTGAGCTTTTAAGAGTTCAATGGGAGAGAACAAGCCTCTCTAAAGCTTGTAATTATCCTTTATATTGCTGTAATTTCAGTTTATGAATCAAATCTTCTATTTCTTCCTTAATCTTTATCATTAATGGTGTCCAAGCTATGTCAATTCATAACAGCTTCCTGCTTCTTAGTGATGTGGGAGCATCGGTTCAAGTCCAGATTTGAAATTGGAGGTGCTCTTAACCCCGCTCTCTTGATGGTAACATGAATGAAAAACTTGCTTATTGGGTGACTTCATTTCTAATGAGTAGCTTATTACTTGGGTTTGAACTTTATTTGGGCTCTTTGTTGTGTAAATTGGTGGCAAAGGCTTAAAATGTTGCTAGAAGGTTTAAACAAAAATTTTTGGGAAGCTTAGAGTCGAAAGGTGTACAAATAGTTGATCTTCAGCGCATGAGCCAACTTAAGAGTGTCATAACGGTTTTTTCCTATCACTCCGTTGGAGACAGAATCACTTGGAGATGAAAATAGAGCTCAAGGGCTACCCGACAAGTGGTCATGGCGTCATGCACACAAAATGGGTTAGAAACAAACAAGTCATGCACAATTAAAGTTAAACTGTGCTCAACAGAGCAACACATGGTCATGTGATTCTTCCAGCTCTACTTCACCAGCAAATTTAGGCCGTTATGGAGGATATTCTGGTGAACTTCCTAGGCTGGGGGGAGCGAGGCCCATGGTCATGCACTAGGCCCTGGACAACAAACGTTCAATTTTTTGTATAATTACCTTCCTTAAGCTTGTAGTAAAATAATCCTAGCCTTCAAATATGTAACCGATAGCCAAGATCAAAAGTTCATTAGGATTTACTTATGTTATGTAATGCTTCCCTACAGAAAAGGAGTAGCTTAGAGTCTTAATTAGCTTCGGATGATATTATCAAATAAACATTCGTCTCCTTGGTCTTTGAGAAACTCTTGTTTTTGTGTTTTTTTTGTTTGGTTAAATAAGAAATGGAGTTCATAGTGTTCAAATATAGCAAGCCTCTCCTTCTGAATAATAGTTTTGGCTATAAATCTTCCATCATTCTTTACTTTGTGTGAATAAATATGGTTTATTTCTTGCACCCACTAGCTTTGTGCATCACAATTTGGTTCAATTTCATATCATATACTTTCTCCATTTCCAATATACATGCAACATGTTGACTTCACACAAGCCAAAGCACTATTTTGGCTATTGATATCTTTTAATTATGGACTAGTAAAACAGACAAAAAATTGATATTTTGAAAATACATTTTGAGACTAATACAATACTCCCTCTGTAGCTCAATACTTTACCAACTTTTTTTGCGCGTTTGTCAATGCACTTCTTGGACTTATTGCATATTACTAAAAATTACAACGATTAAATATTAATAAAGTACTATCTAAGACGAATCAAACAAGACCCCACATGACTAAATTTTTTCTTATATATTGAGAAAATATTAGAAGATTCTCTATAATTATGAATAGTGTCAAGATTTCAAGTGAGTAAAATAAAAAATACAAAGGGAGTAATATGTTATATGATAGCATTTGTATTTATATAAAAGTTTGAAATACGGTCAAAGTTAGTATTTGAAGAGTGCAAAATCTTCAAAGTTCCATGTATTTAGAAACGGAGCAGTAATTTGATGGTTGATCTCATAACCCACAACATATTTTCTGGCTCATTTTTTATTTTGTTGAATAGGATATTCCGGCTCATAAATCATCAGATCCTTCATTTCGATCACCATGTATCTATTAATACTTAATACCCTAAATCCTACTATATTTAAAAAGAAACCACACTAAGGTCTGTTTTCTTCATCTTATTTTACCCTAACTACCTTATCTTATCTTTTTTTTTCTGAACTTCTCTTATATTTTATGAACTTTTGAACTTTTTTGAACTTCTCTTATTTTCATCTGAACTTTACTTAACTTTCTTTAACTCTTCTTCTTAACTTTCCTTGTTTTTTTCTGAACCATTTTTTTGAACTTTTCTCAACTTTTCTTATTCTTTTAAGAAAATAAGCATAAATAAGGGGAAGACAATAGACCCTAGAGGTCTTAGAAATCTCCTATAGATCTGCAATCTCTTGTGTGACTGTGTATGCTTGTCAGATTGCTTGGAGTTCTATGTCGGGCCCACCCTTCATCTCCTTAGGAAAATTAACTTATCAGCTGCATTTCAAGAATCAAGGCCCTATGATGAACCTTCGACAGAAAGGGGGAAAGACATGTATCCCATTGCCACAAGCCCACAATTACTTAGAACCCAGTAAGAAGACATTTTAATATTCCATGCATTCATCCACAAGAAGTAGTGAAGCTACAATCCATATAGAATTAAGAAGCACAAGCACCATAAACAACATTTTTGCAGGTAAATGACATCAATACTTACCACGGTGGATAGATACGAATTAGGTTCCCTACTTCCAGATCAACATCACCACAAACCCTTGAGTTAAAGATGACTGTCCATATCTTTCCAATATTTTCCTGTTGGGGATTCTGAAGAGAACTCTGCGATTTGAGGAAAAAAAAGGGGGGGAAGGGTAAACAGGTTGCCCTTTCATTTGAGCATGCAATGCAACAAAACAGGGATCCTGATCTCCCTTGGGCTACAAGCAATAAACCATTCTTCCCTGTTTTGTGCCTAACAAGGATCTTCGGCAGGGGGGTTTCTGAATAAGTATGAAGATGATGATAAGAATATATAACCTCATTTTTCAGTAGAGAGCAATGACAGACACTGAGCTTTGCATCAAAGGATCTTGATAATATCTTTACATCAATGCACCTGGCTTCATCTGAGTGCAACAAAACCAAAAATAATGAGCCAGGTTTCTGGGCAAGAGGCCATTCAATAACAAAAATGACGCAACTGCTCGAATTTGTTTATACTATTAACTAGGGGAAAAAAGACCACACCGAAATTGTGCAACAAAGAAAAGGTCATAAAATTGACCGACAGGCAACAGACGCTATGCCATCACCTTTCAAACAAACTTCACTCTGCACCTTCTTCAAAACTTCTGCATCTTCTTCCTTTTGCCGTTGCATTATATGCTGCAACCTTCCAAAGAGCCCAGCACTGCACCTCTCAGAAACAAATATAGGCAACAGCTCAGGTAAAAAATACTTGCATGGAAAGATTTTATCTAGATTTACCTACTTCCAACACTCACTTGGATTGTTTTACTACTGTAAAGGAAGGTCTCCTATCATCCATCGACGCAGAAGCAAAGGCTTCTTGGAATTTGTCTGCCATTGTCTTCCTTCCAGGTTCCACTATTGCAAGTTCCAAAATTTGAGAATTTTCCTAAAACATGGATGAAGAATTAAATTCAGCAGAAAGATATCTTAAGGCACCTGAAAAGAATCTTATAATTAGTAACCTAGAGATACCTCCTTGTCTGTTAAGAATCCAGCATCTATAAACTCACAAGACTCTTTATCACTTCCTATATCCTCGCCTGACGAAGAAATACCTGTGACAGTATCACGCTTTCCCTGCCCTTTTCTTTTACCACCCTATAGCATATAATTCATCAGACAAGGACAAGAGTGTAAAAAGAAAATATAAATAGAAAATGAGATACCAGTTTTGACTTCAAGTGTGGATTCCTGATCTTTCCCTGGAGGCTGTCCAGAAGGTCAGCCATAGAACATCTATGGTGATCATGTTGTATAGCTGTTGCCATTGGCAATGTAAGACTTGATTTTGATGTCTCGCCATCACAACCTCTAACAAGTACCGGACTAGTTCTGTCTATTGGCTGATAATCACTGGCTTCAGCTTCATAGAGTAACTTGTCATCACTGGATGAGTTGGGATCCTTGTCTTTCAGAACAGACCAAAAATATCCTTGTTTATGTGGCTGTAATTGAGATGAGGGCCTCCTCTTAGTTATACACCTGCCACCTGCAGCAGTTGCCTTCATATCAAATCTTTTCACTTGCAGTTCAACAAGGGCTTGCATTTCTTTGACAGGCTAGATTGACAAGATAAATATCTTAACATGAAAGTTCAGAGTTTAGACATAAGACTTGGGAGCACAAGCAACAATAGGTCTTAGGTCTTAGGTCAGAAAGTCGACTAAGAGCATTTGGTCATATTAGTTACACAGAAAGCACATTAAATATTAAGCAAAGTACGGAAAAAATTACCCTTTCTTTGTAACGGATAATAATAGCTGGTAAAATGAGTAACTTTTTCCACATTTTGTTCAACTTTTAATATTTCTTATGTAATAAATATCTGGACTGACGAAATCAGACCGTCTGAACCAAGAATTTGTACACAACTAATTTAACTCACTCAAGTAAAATTATTCTTATGTTGGCTATACAAGATAACAAAATCAGGAAGTCCAGTCTCTACACTTTGATCTTTCCTTCCTTG
The DNA here is from genome assembly GCF_026745355.1 of Beta vulgaris subsp. vulgaris. Classification (NCBI taxonomy): domain Eukaryota; kingdom Viridiplantae; phylum Streptophyta; class Magnoliopsida; order Caryophyllales; family Amaranthaceae; genus Beta; species Beta vulgaris. The sequence continues at coordinate 28,774,977 of NC_079208.1, forward strand.
AAAGTTTCATCAGTATCTCAGGAATGAATATGCCACAAACTTGATGTAGTTATTAGGATGATGACCCAAATAGAAGGAATCGCATTACACACTTTCTAGTTGACATCTCAATTTTGCATATCTCGCAAACTCTTGACTGCTTTTTTTCTTTCACTTTCTTCGACTACGTCTTCTTTCTTCTTTAACCCTGACCTTTTGAAGAATGCACGAAATACCCTCACATTTTGAAAATTACACCGTGTACACAAGGTTTGTAACAAATCCGCCATATACCCTTAATGAATCAAATCATAAATATTAACATTATTTAACCCTCAAAGCAATTAACCAAAACGACAAATTTGTTGAGACGGGTGGAAGGGGTTATGGGAACAAAGAGAGAAACAAATTCCATCCGTTCCACTAAACTACTCTAAAGGTTAACTAACGCCATCTTTTACCTTTTTTATTCATTAAGGGTATATAAGGTGAATCTGTTATGAAACATAAGGTTAACAGTGTGACTTTTTGAAACGCGAGGGTACCTCTTGCATTATTTAAAGGTTCAAGGGTACCTAATATTCCCCTTTGTTTTTACTCTGCACTTTTTAGAGCCATTTAATAACAACAGTCGAGCCTTGATCCCAAAATGATAGCACGGGCCTACACAAACCAAGATGTCATTTCCATTATTAGTTCACATAATCTTGCTCCTTTTAATTATATGCAATGAAATATCCTTTGTTTACCTCTTCTTTTTATATCTACAATACCATAACTACCCATGCCACAAGTTGGTGCCTCCTGAAGTAAGCGTTGGCTTACATGGATATGTCCATACCATAGTTGTCATTTCTCCTACATCATATCCTTATACCCATCACTCTGACCCAACTAGAAATCTCTTCATTATATATTCTATCACTTCTATTACCATAACATCCACCTAAACATACGCACCTTCTCCATAATCATCTTTGTACCATGACATTCTTAAAAAATTGGCATTTCAACCCCTAACAGCAAAGTTGACTGAATGACAGTATCATAGGAAGGAAAAGAAAAAAAAAAAAACCCTTTCAGCCATGAAGGCACGTTACAGTCGCATAGTATTTCACATGCTCCTCTCCATTTAATAGACCCAAACTTAATTTTGAGTGTGAAACATCTTGGTTAAATTCTTCATTCTTCTTGACGATAATACTAGAAGCACTCACAGTTAGGTAATTCTCGCTCCCCTGGTTGCACAATAATTCAACCGTAAATTGCAATCATCCTCCATACTAAATTCGCAGTTAATTAGTAAGCCAAATTGACTAAAAATGAATAAATATGTATTTCTAGGTTAAATAACATTAGAATAAATCACTGAATTGGAATAACTGCGCAATTAGTTAATGAACTTAGGCTTGGCAGCTTTGCAAAGAATAATACGCATAACATAAAATCCCCCAAACTATTGGCTGAAAAGCAAGATAAGCATGATTATAACATATTACCCATACCAGGATTCTTGTGTTTGGAATAGAAAGGACTGCACACAGACCTTCTGGCATTTTCATTCTGTTGATCAGTCTTCTAGCCTCTCTATCAGATGCAGAAGATGTGCAGGGCTCAAATTGCTTTTCATTTTCTTGAGTATGTTGATCAAGCATCTCAGACACTTTATCCCCAGCTGTGATGGATTTGAAAAGCATCTTCCCCTCTCTCTACCAAAAATTATTAAGGTACCAGACTTTTAGACTCAAAAATGCCACTACTAGAACAACAATAGGTAAATCAGTAGGGTATCATATTAACAGATCTTCACTTCTCAAAAAGGAATCACAATCATGTAGAAGGTAACAGTGTACCATTTACCTTACCACCAGGACTCCATGCATCTGGATCACAAGTGGCATCATCAGCTTTTGAGCTGAAGTCAATTCCAATATTATTCTTGCCATCAAGGTTTCCCTTGTCAAAATCTGGTACTTCCACCTCATCTTCAGAAGAGAAACCTAAATTCTTCTGAAAGAATAGAATAGAATAGAATAAAATAGAATAGAATTTGTTATATGAAGCTCAGCATCTTTAATATGCATGTATGCACAGCACAATTCAACAACTAAAGCCTTTCATTCTGTACAATCATCCACACATTTAAGATCTGGACCACTCCTTGCTTTGGAGGGTGTTAAGTATAGACATTATGACATTATTTTTCCATCTCTGTGGCCTCCATATCTGCAATAATTTGAACAGTGACACAAATCACAAAAAGTAAACACCAGACATGCATTCATAAAGTCACCAAGTCCATGGAATGAATTGGAATCAGCCAAAGATAGCAGACAAGCTTCAGTATTGGTCAACACCGTTTCTTGTTTACCTGATGGAAACCTGTATAAGAGACATCAATCAGTCCTATAAATGCCACAGTTATCCATAAATGACTATCTCTAGTATAATGTAGGATAACTAGTTAACTACAGAATAACGATACAGCACATAAAAAAAAAATTGGCATCCCCATGGACATAGAGCTCGAAAGGCAATGTGTCAGTGGTTGCACGTTCGACTCACAACTACCTCAGCCTCTCTACATCCCCCCCCCAAAAAAAAAAAAAAAAAAAACCAAGAAAGAAGGAAAAAAAATTCCACCACATCTTTTCACTATCATTACCAGCCCTACTAAACCGAGGGGAGATATAAAATGTGCATGTGGTTTTTTTCTTTTTCATTTTTCGCATAGGTAGGAAGGCCTTTCAAAACCGAGTTGCAGATGCCTTGTCTCAAAAGTCCCATGGTGCGAGGGAATTGGGAGTGTTGTACCCAAGTGATCAATTGGGTAACCTTGCAATAGGAAATGGAGGGGGAAACGACATTACAACAAATAATTCTCGACTTCAAGGAGAGGTTACAGAAGCATTTGGGATACTCTTTGGAGGATGGTAAATTACTCTACAAAGGTTTATCATTCCTAAGTCCTCCTCTTTTATTTCGTTCTTGTTGAAGGAATATCATGATTCATGGGGGCCACTCTGGGACTTAAAAAACTTCTCTAAGGATAGCAGATTGGTTATGGTAAGGCATGAGGAGGGAAGTTATTGCTTATGTTATGAAAAGCTCAGTTTGTCAACAACACAAATCGTCCAATCCAGCCGGGTTGCTGAAACCATTACCCCTTCCAGCCTTGGTGTGGGACGAAATCTCCATGGATTTCATTGAAGGCTTGCCTAACTCTAAGGGGTATGACACTATATTGATCGTGGTGGACCAACTCTCAAAGTATACACAATTCTTACCCTTAAGGCTTAAACCCCTTTATTGCTCTCTCTGTAGCTAGCCGAGTTATTCCTTCAAGACATTGTGAAGCTACATGGTTTTCCTACCACGATTGTATCAGATCGTGATAAAGTCTTTATGAGCCGATTTTGGAAGGAGATGTTCCGCTTACAAGGCACTAACTTACACAAGAGCATGATGTACAAAGAAAAAAAACGCGGTCGCGGTCGCGTTCGCGGGACGGTCACGTTGTCGCGAGAACAGCTTAACGGGGAAATAGAACGTTTCGAGGCTGACGCAGCGTGAATTTTTTAAAAAAATTCACATAAATATGTTTAAACCTTATTTGCATTTTTTTAGTTTATGAAGCATTATTACAACATAATATAATCAAATCTAATAAAATATCATGTTTCATCAACTGTATAATTAAATCATAGAAAGAATTTGGCCAATGTTCGAAAAAAATGGATGTAACGGGGATAAAAGCATTCTAACGCGGAGAGTTCACGTTACGGAACGGACAACGCGGCGAGAAGTATGTGAATTTTATTATGGCGTTCCGTAACGGGATTTTGCGGAACGACAAATCCAAATTCCGTTACAGAACGGCCGCTCTGTACGGCACGGGAGAGTTTTAATTCCCTGCGACGTACTATCCGCAATCGAATGGCTAATTTTGAGGTTGTTAACAAGTGTTTGGAGTCTTAACTCCGTTGTTTTGCTTTTGGCAGCCATGCAGGGAAACTGGTTGCATCGAGTGGAGTTTTCCTATAACACCTATCTTCGTTTGGTGACAAAGATGACTCCTTTCAAAGCTTTATGTGGTCGAGACCCATCCCACATCCTTCACTTGGGCAAGGGTCATACTCCAGTAGATTGTTTAGAGCAATGTAACACAATTCGCTGTGTGATTCGCTTTCTCAGTTCGCGATTCGACCAAAATGGGGAAAAATAGGCGAAAACCGACCATTATTCGCTTCTTCCGGATGACAGTTCGCTGGGAGATTAGAGAATTATGTTACACTGGTTTGGAGGATATGTGATAGAGGATGAATTACGCTTTAATTTGATTAAGGCTCAGCAATGAATGAAAAAGTATGCTGACTTTCAGCGTCGAGAAGTTGTGTTCGAGGTGGAGACCAAGTTTACCTGAAACTTCGACCTTACCGGCAGCAAACCCTTGCTTGTCCCCCCTTTAAGAAGCTTGTGGCAAAGTTTTTACGGGCCATACACTATTCTCCAGTGGGTACCGACCGTGGCTTATAAACTGGAACTGCCGTACAACAGCAAGTTGCACGCGGTGTTTCATGTCTTCAACTCAAGAGAGCTGTGGAAGATGCTCCCATACAGGCTAAATCGCCTCCATCCAATTCCCCTAACATGGAATGAGGAGGTGTTGGATGTACGTATTGTAGGCCGAGCTGCTAGGAAGATCACTGAAGTTCCTATTAAATGGCAGCAGACCCTGCATTTGAGGCTACATGGAAACAGTTCCATTCAATCCAATAGTGGTGCCCTCACTTTCACCTTAAGGACAAGGTGAGTCTTTGGGCCGGGGTAATGCAACACATCAAGATGGGACAAGGCCTCCAATATTGCTGACATATGCAAGGCATGGTAAGAAGAAGAAAAGGGGGGAGAATGTGGAATTAACAGAATCTCAAAGGATAATCAGTGAGGTGGCAAAAGGTGTCAGTGGAGGGAGTAGTTCTCTTAGTGATCCTTGTCTATAAAAAGAATGGGTCTAGAGGAAGAGTTTTTATCCACAAAATTGGTGGGTAAAATCAAGTTATTAGGAGGGACTTCGGCCTCTTCAATGCCATGCTTATCTTGTAAACCTTCAGTTTCTTCAATCATACATTATTCTCTCTTCTTGCTGAATCATTAATTTCACTACTTTGCTTTACTGTTTCGCTGTGGTTAGCTTGTGTGAATTCAGCAGATTCAATTCATTACAACACCAAATTCAAATTAGAACAAAACAAAATAAAATGGAAAGTTTAACTTGAACTTTGCAATTTTTCTTTCGGAACTTCAATTTTGAACCTGGTTTAATTTTAACATGAAAACCTTCTCTGGTTACATTAGAACATACATCATTAGTTTTACATATAGCATTCTGCAGAACTGGGAAAACACAATATGCAAAAAATATATATATAAATTTGTATACTGCTTGCGTATTGGCAAATGAAGTGTGTAGTGGGAGATTGGAGAGAGAGAGAGAGATGGGTCTCTAAATCATGGTGTTGTGCTGTTGGTGTTGTTAGAGGAAGGAAATGGATTTGTTACAACAAGGTTGGGGAAGGTTTCAAATGGAGGAATTTGATTACCCCTAAGAAACCAGAAGGATTGCCTCAGATGTCAAACCAAACGATCAATAACAGAACCCATTACTTGATTCCATTTGAGGTCCTCGAATTTGAGCAACCAAACATGCTTTTAAGAATAAAGGTAAGTCGGAGAATACCTTTCAGTGACTCAAGCCGCGATACAACTCCCAGATTTTCCTGAAAAGAGATAATGTATATGTAGCTTTTCAGTAAAAATAAACACCAAAGTAGTTGACTACTTAACTGTAGAGCTTATGTTTTGTTTAAGATTCAATCACACTTTTATTGCACAATTAAGCAAGTGATTATCAACAATTCTGGAGCAAAGAAAAGAAAACAATCAACGAAACCAAAAATAAAGAGAGCTATAAAGAAGTACTGGATTTTACGTGGGAACCCAAGCTCCTGAACAAAACCCACCAACTATGCACTATGGAGTAGTGGAGAAGATGAAAGATGAAGATATCTCACTCTAAAGATTTCCTCTAAACCTCTCTCTAAAGCCCTAAGAAGAAGAATTTTAGAATACATGAATGTCGTACATCTTTTGATAGCACTAGCTCCGGTAGCTAGAATGGATGTATGGTATCGATTACTTTGACACTTTAGAATGTATGGTAGCTAGAATGGATGAATTTTAGAATATATGGTATCGATTACTTTGACACTTATGCTCCGGTAGCTAGAATAGCTACTATTAGACTTTTGATAGCACTAGCTGCGATTCATGGTCTAGTAATTCACCAAATGGATGTAAAAACTGCTTTTCTTAATGGTGAATTGGAGGAGGAAGTGTACATGAATCAACCTGAAGGGTTTGTGGTCAAAGGTCAAGAAACTAAAGTTTGCAAATTAGTTAGATCTTTGTATGGTCTTAAACATGTTAGATTATTAATAACCTCCAGTTATTTTAAGAAAACTAAAATAGTAAATCAATGAAATCCTTTGAAAATTTAGAAAGCTTAAAATATTCAAAGGAAGATATCAATTTGCTAAATTTAGATAACCACTTTTAGCAAGTATGAAAACTATATACTTCCTCCGTTCTGTTTTAAATGAAACATTGGATGAAATGACACTATTCATTGATCAATTTTGACTCCAATTTATCGCTATTATATAAAGAAAAACATAATCAAGTGGGATCTTGTTAGATTCGTCTCGATGCATACTATCAAATTATAACTTTTTTATATTTTTTACGTGTACACAACTATAGATATTAATGACTAAAGAAGCGCGTTGGGTTGCGTGAAAAAGCAAATGTTTCATTTAAAACGGAACGGAGGAAGTATATGAAGTTTGAGATCATATATTATATCATCTTAAGAACAAAACAAATAAGCTTAGACAGAAAGAAAAGCTTTGAAAAGAATTTCTGCGAAAATTCTTGAGTGTATTTGAGGTGTGTGATATTTGTTTTATAAGTGTTGTAAACACTTGTTATATTTTTCTTTACCATTCTAATAAAAGTTTTAAAGCAGAGTTAGATATACAAATATTCTTGTAATATTTGGTTGTGCCATTTCTACTAAAGTTTTGTTCCCAATAATCTGATTCTAAAGGAAAGTTGCAGAATATTTCCTAACAACTGGTATCAGAGCCGAGTTGGTAAATTTTGTTCGTATCCATAGACGAATCGTAAAATACGATCCAAAGAAGTTAGATTTGAGTGGGAGCAATGGCTGCAGATGAAGGAAAGATAAAACTCGAGAAATTCGATGGTGCAGATTTTGGTTTTGGAAGATGCAGACGAAGATTACCTATCCCAGAAAAAGCTTTATGAACCTCTCTCGGAAACTAAGCCAGAGGGAATGAAAGATGAAGATTGGAATCTTCTCGATAGACAAGCCCTCGGAGTTATCCGATTAACGTTATCACGCAATGTTGCTTTTAATATAGCAAAGGAAAAGACCACGGCAGGTCTTATGAAAGCTATCTCGAATATGTATGAGAAGCCATCAGCCTCTAATAAAGTTCATTTAATGAGGCGGTTATTCAATTTGCGGATGACGGAAGGTGCATCGGTAGACTCTATATGTTCCCTCAAGAACTAGAGGATCTCTACCTAACCTCAATTAGGAGATTCACATAAACCACGATTTATGTGTTCTTCGTACGACGACCAAAATCAATGCAAACGTGCACTTGACAATCTTTAATCAAAAGCAAAACAAACAACTCTGTTATTAATGATGGCCGAAAATAGTACAAGATTCCTAACTTATCTAGTAAAGCTTAAAGGATAAAGATAACTAACAACTAACAACTTATCTATCTTTATCTTAAAGGATAAAGATAAAAACCTAACTAGTCTATTTATAACCACACGCCTACTTTAGGATAAACATAATAATTAGACTCCTAATTAGACTTAATGACAAGGAATTAGACTCCTAAATATAATAGGATTCCTTCATCACTTCAACACCTAAAATAAAGACTTATAAAGCAACTAAAATGCAAGGTCTCCTAACAGAACTAGGACACCTCATAAGAATCCTAACAGAACTAGGACTTGTAGGAAACAACCATTTCTCATATGGATCACATGACTCCGCATGAGGTATTATATACTGCATAAGTTACAGCATACCTAAAGGTTACCAGTTCTATGTACCAAAAGGCTTCGAACAATCAGCCTTCATACAGAATACCCCATTCTCAAAACTAATCACTTATGCTTAGTGAACAATGCCTCTCCTCAATCCTCACTAGATAACCATTTCCATGTGTAAAAGATTGCTTAAAGGCATTCCTCATCATATTGTCAAAATAAGGCTTTGTTTTCTTCAACTTCAGAATATGTTGGGGTAAGGGCATATCACTTTGGGCATGTTCAAATCAGTCAAAGTCAAGTGAGAATGACACCCTATGCTTTTGGTTAATCTTTTAAGAATCACATAATTCAAACCATCATTTCAAATACTCTTTCCACATTCTTTAGCAACGAAAACTATATATGTATCATGTTTTGTGATGTTTTGGAGGATTATAATTCTCAACACTACTACAGAGTAAAGAAAACTTTCTCCGCCTTATTTCATATCTCTTACTTTCTACTATACAATAAAACAAGCTCCATGATCGATAGCCTGAACATATTATACTAGGGTAAGGTTGTTGCATCATTCAGGACCTTCTAGAGTCCACCTTAGAGAAATCCATACTCACATTCATCACACTTTCTAGCTTCAAAGTATACTTTCGGGACTTGTTCTTCTCACCTTAAAGCAGCTTCCCGCCAAATATATGTTCAACTTCTAATAAGCTAAGGTCAAATTAGTTCATATAGGTTAATTTCAGGACCCATAAGAACAAATAAGTTAGGTTCAAGGCTAATAAGTAATAAGTTAATTTATTAAGGCAAGGAGAGTATAGCCTGAGTTCCAAATTCGAATAAGGTCCAACACATTCTAAAAATTTCAAATAAGTTCCGTTTAAGTCAAGTTGATCCGGGAAATAAGTTCAGAAAAGTTAAGTTTAACGAAATTCAGGTTAAAAAACAACACCCTTCACAGCTATATTAGCAAGACATTCACATACAACAACTAATTATTATTCACAATCAACAACATTGACAATCTATATATATATATAAAGCAGAGTTAAAATTGATTATGTGTCAGGCTATTACTCATTTCGCCACATGTCATCGCTATACTTATTTTCATTTTTTTAGTGCCACGTGTAAAATGGATCAATTACAATCTTATAAATTTGGTAAGTTTAACTCAGCAAATGGAATTGCTTATAATCATATTAGTTCGTTATAATTCCGGCAAGGTTGCTAACTAATAATAAAAATGTTAATATTGATATACTCTTTCAAAAAAAATGTTATATTTGATATAAGTTACCATTTTACATTACCATTTATGTAATTTACCCGTAGTCGTAGGTTTTATTATAATGTAGACAATTTATTCGGAGTTGCGGGATTGATAATTTTCACAAATTTTTATATTGCTTAATTATTACTCCAGTAGAGTACATTATTATTAGATTTATGTAGTATACAATAATTATCTTTACGTGTCATTTGTCTACATTAATAATGTAGGGGTAGTAATAAGTTCGAGTTGGATTAATTTCAAGTTCACCTGATTTCTATTTCGGGTCATTACCCCTAATCCAAACTTGACTTGATTCTGATTTCAGGTCGAAAATTAGAATTGACGACCTTTTCGGTTTCAGGTTGACCCGAAACCAACCCAAAATGACCTGACTTTAATTTATATATTGCAATAATTCAACATATTGAGTGAGCCTTGAATTCATATGCCAACTTAATCAAATTTAGAATATTCAAGAAACGAGTTTGGTTCTAATACAAGTTAGATAAACATAATTTGGCCTGCCTTGAATTTGACCCCACTTCAAAGTCAGATTATTCGGGTTGTTTTGAGGTTCAAAAATTCAACCTGAACCTAACCCATTATTTTTTCGGTCAGGTTGGGCTGACCCATCTTTTTTTTCAGGTCGAAAATTTTAACCCAATTCGAAATTTTCAGGTTAGATTCAAGTCAGGTTATCATATTGGATAACTTTAATTTTGACAGTCCTAATGAAAAGATTATAGCATGAAATATAAATTTACAATTTATAATCTTTCAATTTTAAATGTAGTCATTCCAATAATTTTGGAATTAAAAAAACTATTTGAGAACTAAAAAAAATTCATGTGCATTATGCACGGGTCCAGATAATCTTAATATAAATTATTTTTCAAATAGTCAAGATGTAAATTATTTCACAAGTCAATAGTAACAAATTTTAAAAGCCATCTAATCTTTTATTTCTCATTTATATCTTTCTTAAATTATTTCAATATTTAGTTGTGTATGATCACTTCATGATTCTGATGTAAATATCACAAAATTTCAATTTCTAAATTGAAACATTTTGGGTTTTCATATTTTTTCTTAGATATATGTTATGATATTAATTATCAGCACATATTTTGCTGACCCGCAAATGAAAACCATGCTATCTAGGGGAATAGATATTTTTTTTAATATGTAACAATATTGATATAAACAATTAGATTCATTGTAAGAAAATTTATGTGAGCTAAAGCAAGTTTGAACAAGTTTGACCACTAAATGTCACTTTAAGTTAATTAAATTAACCTAAGCAATGTATGTGCTTTTAACTTAGTACCATTTAATCATTTGTATGGATAATAGTAACAATGATACTGATTATTATAGATAATTTATATTTCAGTGTTAGTGCATCGCACGGGTTGTAAGCCAATTTTAGACTATTCTCAATACAATATCATATCTTTTAGATAACAAGCCCATTTAATTCTTTTGTTTAAGGTTAAACCCATTTTAATTATTATACAATTCTCATTACAAGATCATAATATCGTGTAGGATATTTCTATATTCATTTCTAGGTATATATTAGAAGAAAATTTTATACATTACAATATATATTTCATTTATATATTACAATATACATGAAACTTTTTGTATAATAATAATTATGATTAAATGGGTTAAACGGTAATTCGTTTATCAAATAGGTCGGGTCAGGGTTGAGTATTTCAACCTCTTTATTAAATGTTTAGTAAACCCAAATGCAAATCCAACCAAACATGAACTGATTGCCAGCCCAACTTGGTTGCCTGCTCTACTTTTATTTTTATACTATTTCATTACATATTTATATAAATATATACACCATGATTTCAAGGGACGTATTATATAACTTTAAATATATATCGTCATATCAAGTGTTATTACAAAAAGGGTTTGAAGAATATTAATAACTGATATTTCTATATTCATTTTTTAGGTATATATTAGAAGAAAAATTTATACATTACAATATATATTTCATTTATATATTACAATATAAATAAATTTATTGTCTATTTGATAAGATGAGTTCAGGTTATTTTTTTAATAAATTAAATTGAAAAATGTATTTTCTCTTTATTTTTTTTGTTAATTTACATTTACTATACAGAGTAAATTATAATGTCACTACTTTATGTAGGGTTTGCAAAAGCTAACTCAATACGAAATACGATCCGAACCTAACCCAAAATAAGCAGGTTAGGGTTGAACTTTGACCGATTTTCTAACCCATTGATTAAACAAGTAGGTTAAGGCTGACATTTTCGGCTCGAAATTGACATGCTTTGACTTTATTAACTTTCATATATGTAGAAAATTTTCGAAATTTGGTTTAAAAAATAAATATTGCTAAAATTGGTCACAATTATTATAAGAAATATTAAACATGTATACTTTCAACAATGAACTCTCTCATATATACTTTTAAGAAAATAATTAATTTTTTGTATAATAATAATTATGATTAAATGGGTTAAACGGGTAATTCGTTTATCAAATAGGTCGGGTCAAGGTTGAGTATTTCAACCTGTTTATTAAATGTTGGTTGCCTGCTCTACTTTTATGTTTATACTATTTCATTACATATTTATATAAATATAGATACACCATGATTTCAAGGGACGTATTATATAATTTTAAATATATATTGTCATATCAAGAGTTATTAGCAAAAAGGGTTTGAAAAACATTAATAGCTGATAAAGAACGTGAAAACTCAAATATTACCACAAATGTATAGTACAAAGAAGTGGTTCAAAATGTTTTTAAAATACTCTTATTATTATTATTGTCATTTAATAATTCATTTGTGATGTTCATTCACTTCGTTGAGATACAAGGTTTTTTCGTGTTTCCTCTTCAATAAATGCTACATGCAGACTTGCAGTATTTTACCATGTATAACATAATATATACATATATTCTTATTTGATATACAAAATTAAATCAAAAACATAAACTTCCCGTGCATTTTTGCACGGGTGGAAAACTAGTTTAGAAAATATTCTTACCTTCCTATGATCCGAAGTCGCAGCTAAGGAAACATAATTTCCAGGCCAATTAAGATCTTGTTCTTCATCCTCATCTAAGAAAATTTTCCAAAAATGGTAAGAATTCATTCCAATATAATAGTATGGAACTATTGATT
>NC_079208.1:28846549-28979049 GCF_026745355.1 Beta vulgaris subsp. vulgaris
GAATACTTGAGACCAGTAGTTATGGATGTTAATTGGAACTGAATTGATAAGTTGGGATCTATAAGCAAAGGACAAATTCCTGGTACCGCAGCTTCTGATTCAAAGTGTCATCTTTTCCCCCAAAGCATCAAAGTCTGTAGCATTAATCTTTTTGGTACTGATTGGTACACCTAAGTACCTGAAAGGAAGATTCTCTCTTGAGAAACCAGATAACTGCTCAACTCTTCTTATTTCATCTTCACTCATTGTTGTGATGTAAATGGCTGATTTATTTTTGTTTGCTTGAAGACCTGAAGTCTAAGTAAAGAGTTTGAGACCTTGGGGCATAAAATATGCAGATGTAGCCTCACCTTGACAAAAAAGCATAAGGTCATCTGCAAAACAAAGGTGATTAACCTTTGAGCTTGCACAACCAGCAAAGAATTTAAATTATACAATATCTCTAATGTAGTCAAGTGTTTTGGTCAAATAGTCCACACACAAGACAAAGTGCAGAGGGACATAGGATCCTTGCCTAAGGCCTCTCTTGGCTGCAAAGAACCCTTCAGTATTGCCATTTATGAGCAATGTAAATTTAGGAGTGGAGATACATTCCATGACATATGCCATGAAGTGAGCATGGAAGTTCAAAGCCTGAAGGAGATCATGCATAAATGTCCATTCAATAGAATCATAAGCCTTTTTCAATATATCTTCATTAACAAACCCTTGACCTAATTCCTAGGCTTTCCAAACCTCTTCACTAAATCCTGGCATAAAAGCATATTGCTGATGATATTTCTACCGTTGATAAAAGCTCCCTATAATTGTGAAACTATCTTAGGGAGTACCTTGCTTAATTTGGAGCCAATTAATTTGGTGATGACTTTGTATAGTATAGAACAGCAGGCAACAAGCCTAAAATCACCAACTGAAGCGGGGCATTTGATTTTAAGAATCAATGTAATGGCAATGTCATTGATTTCCTTTAGCAATTTACCACTCCTGAAGAGATTTGTGACAGCCTCGGTGATACTTAACCCAATGATATGCTAGCTTTTCTTGAAGAAATTACTGGAATAACCATCAATACCAGGGTCTTGTCATCTAGTATAAAGAATACTACACTTTTGATCTCATCCGCAATAAAGCTAAGAACTAGTTGCTGCTGCTGATTCTTAGTAAGTATACTCCCTCTAGCAATGATTGTAGTTTCTACCTTCCTCATTGAGTTATCACGACCCAGCAAGGACTTGTAAAAATCAAGAAAAGTTGTTGCCACCTCAGTAAAGTCCATTGCCCATTTAAATTCATAATCTAAACCAATCTCATAGTGTACAACAATGATTTTCTAATAATTAACACCCAAAAAATCCATGCTTTAATGATTAAAACTTCAATATAACAATAATAAACAAATCTGAATTTTTATTCTTATAATATACATGATCAAGAATATTTATTAAAACAATAAATTAAAATCAATAATCATGATTAGCATTAAAATAAAGCATAAAAACATAGTCTTTAATGTAAACTTGAGGAAGAAGAAAAGAAATTAACCAACAAAGCAAAGAACCAAGGAAAGAATGAAAGAAGTGCCGGAAAACAGGTCATGTAGCAGCAGCAACGACGCCCCACGTGAAAAATTGAAGGCTTTGTGACGTTTCTTGTTGAAGAAGAAACGTTACTTGGAGAAGAAGAGAACTCGAAAGAAGAAAAACCGAAAGAAAAATGTGAGAAGAGGAAGAGAATGTTCGCCGTGAGTTTCTGAGAGATAAGAGAGAGAAAATAATCTTTGTGTGGGGTAAAATAATTGGGTATTAAGATATTTATAAGAAGACTTCCTTTTGGGCTTAGGAAAAGGAGATTGGGCTCAATTAAAATTGATGATGAATAGGATAAATAAATTAGAACTCCTAACATCAAAATAACTCTCATTTTTCCTAATCTACTTAAAATTGGGTTCCTCAAATCCACTTAGACTTCTTTTCCAAAATAAATTAGTATTTAAAACATTTATCAAAGCATGCTTAACTAAAATATTTTTAATTTTCTTAAATCCTTAACAATTTCATTTGACTTTTATAATAGTCAACCTTCTTTAAATAATCAAATCATTTAAAACCAACTTATATTTAAATATAAATATATCAATGCTAAAATATATTTATAAAATCCTTCAAAATTATGGGGGATTACAGGAAAAGTTGTAGTATCATGTATAGGAACTTTGTAAGTTCATATATGATTTCTATTATGATTGATGTTTTATGCTTGTGTGCGAACATGTTAAGTATGAGATTTAATTATGAGTTGAATATCATGTTTGTATGGAATATTGATGCAAGCATGTTGGTTGAGAACTTTATTTATTAATTCACATGGGGGAATTAATATTTATATTTGTTGAGTTGGATCATGTTTAAATCATGTGTTCCCTTATATTAATATTTTTATCTTAATTCACGCATTTTTCTCCCCCACTCTCTCTCCTCACACTACTCGATCTCCCATCTCCATTATCTCCCTCTCTCTCTCCTCACACTCGATCTCCCATCTCCACCAATCAACTGGCGATTGTCATCGCTTCATTCGGTCGTTATTGTTGGCCATGTCATCGCCGGCGATTCTTATACACGACATGATGTTCGTCTCCCGCAGCTTCCTCTCCTGCTTGAACATCAACCGTTTGTGTTCTCACGCGTTCGTATTCTCACAATTCTTTCAGACTCAAAATCTACACCTCGTTTGTCCTCGATCTGTTCGTCTTCTCACACTTCGTTCGTCCAGATCTGTTCACTCCGTTCACACACGTTCGTCGTCTCAAAATCTGTTTGTTCACTCAAAATCTTCTTTCCGTTCGTCGTCTCAAAACCTGTTTGTTCTCTCAGACTCAAAATCTTCACTCCGTTCATACACGTCATCTCATCGCTCGTCCTTTCACCATAAAGCCCGTCCAGATGTGTTTGTTCACTCCGTTCACCATAAAGCTCGTCGCTCGTCTGTGGCTCGTCCGTTCACCATAAAGCCCAAAGATCATGTTTGTTATTAATGTATTTAATGTCTGTTCCCAGATCTCAGTTTCTTAGTTTTTTCATCATTAGTTTCTTAGTTTTTTCATTGGATCAGGTTCTTATGTTTTAGTTTTAATTTTAATTTATTTCTTAGTCTTTTTATTTCAGTTTTTTTAATTTTTTACTCTAGTTTTATGTCTCTTTTGTATTGGGTGTTCATAAGAGTGGATTGTTATAGCTATGTTCATATTATAATTGTACTATAATTACAAAAAAATTAGTCTTGAGAAATGAATTTTTTTTTTTACATGCCCTGCGTCTATTGCTACGGTTTTGGGAAGAAACCGCAGCAATAGACCTGTATTTTTTATATTAAAAAAATATATATTGTTGCGGTTTTGAGTAGAAACCACAGCAATATGATCAAATATTGTTGCGGTTTAAAACCGCAGCAATATAATAATTACCTATTGCTGCCCCCTTAATTGATGCGCGGTCAAAACCGCCGCAATAGGCCACTTTTTGACCGCAACAATAAGCGTTTATTCTACTAGTGATAGTGGTCGATTATGGTGTTCGAGCATGTATAAAGTAAATGAACCAAGTTCAGAAGGTGGTCTGTCAAGTGGTCTGCGTTTTTAGTACTTGGTCTGTCAAATGGTTATGGAGTGGTTTGTATGCTGCCAACCGCAAATACAAGACGTGAAGCTTATGACTTGTTTTATTTGTTTTAGTTTTTGTTTCCTCTTTGTGGAATATTTCAATTTCCTAGTTTCATACTCCCTCCGTTTCATTTTACTCAACATACTTACACTTTTCACGCATGTTAATGCAAAACTTTGAGGACATATATCTTTAGTTTTATATTTATAAAAATTATAAAAAGTACATATTAATAAAATACATGTTATGATGAATCTGACAAGATCCTACATGACTATATTTTCATCCGCGTATAAATCACAAATGATGGTCAAAGTGAAATTTGTGAATTAATAGTGTAAAATATCAAAGTGTAACAGTTAAAATGAAACGGAGGGAGTAGTATTTTCTATTTATTAGTTTAATGTATTTAGGAAACTTAGATAGATATACTATTTGTTACAAAAAACCTAGTTGTTATTACTAGAAAGGTTGTTAGTTTCTTTAATTCTAGTAGGTGTAGGGTTTAGGAGTATAGGATCTTATAAATAGGAGTTTATTACTTTCTCTTTGCTTGTCAACCCCGAGGACAGAGTTTGTATTAAGCTTGGGGGAGTTAGCATGTGTTCACTCTATCTGAACATTTTCTTCCCCCTCTTTGTAATTAGGTTTATATTAGTGTATATACATGTAGGTTTGCATAAGAAAAAAAAACTAACAAAAAGATTTTCTTTTTGTTTAATTATTTTTTCTATTTGTTTTTTTTGCATTTAGATTAGTTTGGTTGTATGCATGATGTGTTGCTAAGAGTGTTCATAACTTGATTGGAAGACCTTCCTTGCACTTGACTTGATGGTTTTAGAAGCCTTGTTGTGACTTTAAGTGATATTTGAGAAAGATAACTTTTCGTAGAGTCTTTTTAAAATTAGACGAGTTGGTTGATTGGATTGCCTTGTCCCTTGTGTGATGAACTCCGAAGGAGAGCCACGAATCTCGTACTCTCATTGACAACCCTCACCATTGATCGTCTAACTCGTGACTTGCATTTTAGCTCCCCAAGATTGCATATGACCGAGCCAATAGAAGGATACTTTAGCGCGTTTCATTTGGCTGGAATTAGGAGTTTCAAAGCTAAAAAGCCTTTTATTCCAGTATAATTATTCGCTTATCAACCCATTTGAGCCTTTCGATCCTATTTTTGCTTAACTCTCATAATAAGTCATGGCCAAACTTTCCCAAAGTAGAGTACATGTCTAGTTTGTGTTGAGTTGAGTTGTTTTGATACTAAGTCTTTTGTTGAAAGTGAGTTAATGTGCGTGTATAATTGCAAAAGTTGAAGAAATTTGCGAGATATGAAAACAAAAGGAAATAGGAGAAAGAAAGCTCTTTTTGTTTCATTTGGATTTCCATTGAAGAAAAAGAAAGAAAGAGCAAATTGATGAGAAACATGAAAATTATGTTCAAGAAGTGAATATCAAAGTCAAAATTAAGTTTGTGTTTGAGATTTCAATTTGAGTTGGTGTTAGGACTAGCTTGTGGGATTTCAATTTATTCATAATAGTAAACTCATTTAATCATATGAGTAACCCTATTTTGTTCACATAGCTAATCCCATTTTGCTTATAAGAGTAATTACATTTATTTATAGGAGGTATACTCTTTTATTGTTAAAAGTAACCACATAATCTTACAAGTAACTCCATTTGTTCAGAAGAGTAACTTCATTTATTCATAAGGGTAACTCCATTTGTTCATAAGGGTTTGTGTATAAAGGCGAACTTCAAAATGTCATATATCACAACACACTTAATATTTTGGGAAGATTCAAGTTGGAGATGAAAATTTGGCTTGATAGCTTTCTAACGCCTGGTCAAAATCTCGATTTTAATGAGAAACGTGTGAGATATGATCATTTGAAAATGAGCTAACGGATTGACGGTGTCACGTGCACGACCACACTTGTAATTCGCGTATGGCCAGCCACACACAAAACGCACTGCTCTTGTTATAGGTCCTGTTCTTTAGCAAAAATATAGTAAAATTATCTTTCCTATTATTTCGCCGAACCCTTGCCACTAAAAACTATGTTCAATTCTTAGATTGAGTCTGTTTTTAGTCCGGGTGAGGGTTGGCTCGATTTCACGAATAAGAGACGGGCGCACGGCCAGTGCCATACGGCGGGGGAGATCTCCAAACATTCCTTTGTGTTACAGTTCGAGCAACTTTTCTGTCCCTCTTCTTCAAAACTGACTAGTACCTAAACCTTCCATCTCTTACCAGAAAGAAAAGTGATTCAATCTATAATTCATGGGGTTCAGATTCTCAGATTTGAATACCATTTACAAGCCATACCTCTCAAGAATTTATTCAACAACTCATAAAAAATCGATCATTGCCCAATCTTTAACTACCCAATTGCAAGAAATTAATCACTCCTCCAATAATTATAATATCATAACAAACCCACCACATTACAACAATTTCAAGCGCTGGCATTTTGGTCATTCACATCATCACCATCACCATCACCATCATGGCCCACATAAAGGGTCTAACAAGGAGAGTGAGAACATATTTAAGCTGGGACTTGCTGCTGATATTGGCTTGACTGCCGGTAAAGCCCTCACAGGTTACTTATCTGGTAGCACTGCCATCATTGCTGATGCTGCTCATTCTCTCTCTGACGTGGTAATATTTCATAATTACTTCTTTGTTTGTGTCCGAGTCACAAAATGATTTGTTGTAGGCTAACATGAACCATCGTAAGAAATCGTTTCTATGACAAATGAAACAATAAAAGTAGAGGAAATGTAGCTTGTTGTGTTAAGTATCATTCAAAGTTTTATGCTATACACTTCAATTGGTTACTTAGCAGTTTGGTGTTGGTAATATGCATGTTTAGTGTTGAGAAACAATTTGGTGAAGGGGGTTGTTTACTCTTTTTGCCTAGTTTATATTGGACATGTGATCATAGTGCAGAAATTGGTGGTGATTTTTGTAATTATGGATAAATAAGGGAGGTTTTGGGTATTTTAGAAAATAAAAAGGGGTTTTTGGGAAGTGATTTTCACAAAAATCACCAAAAATGGCAGTGATATATGCAAGTTTTGTACCAGAAGGAAGTCACTCTGATATAAATTTTTAGTTTCTCCACAGTGTAATTTAATTTGTGATGCTACAATAGTACAATGATTTATTTGAGGACGGAGGGAGTACGTTTTTCGCTTTTATGAATTCTGCTGGGAATTACTCTGGTTGTTGTTATATGTAAACTTGCACTTTAAGCTAGATCTCTATTATATAAGGGAAGGGGGAGCAATGGCGTCCTCTTTTGAAATGCCTATTTTACCCCCCTTCCCTTTCTAAATTACAAAAGGAATGTCAAAATCAAAATCCACACTCAAAGAGAACTACCAAAAATAATTTACAACACTCACTCACAAATCACTCACAAATCACTTAAAAGAAGAAACTTTACAAGTCACTCATACAATTGAGAAAATCACGTTAATCGCTCAAATAATCAAGAGACTTTATTAAAACTTAAAATTAACATACAAACTAAAACTTATGACCTAGAACGTCAATACATACAAAAACATTTACAAAAAATTTACTTACAAATCACTATTCTCAAGAACCATTCATAATTAATGGTGGGTCATGATAAAAATAGAGGTGTATTTGTAGTGAAATCAAAATTTAGAAGTTAAATATGGAAAAAATTATTTACTTTTTTATAGTGTTTCCTATATATAATGAAACTTTTACATATATTTGGACCTATCTTTTTCTATTATATAATAGCGATTAATTATCAAGGTAAAAAGATTTATGTAAAATATCATTCAAGAATTAAAGTATAACATATCTCTATTATATAAGGGAAGGGGGGGCTATGGTGTCCCCGGATGAAGAGACTACGTTACCCCCTTCCCGTTCTAAATTACAAATTCACTTACAAATTAAAGAGGGCTTCAAACAAAAATACCAAAAATATAATTATAACACTAACTCACAAGTCAACTAAAATCATAAAATTGCATAATTTACGTTATGCAAATCACTAAAATGAGGAAACTTTACAAAATTTTAAAAATTCACTTACAAACTATAATCTATGAAAAAAGTGACTTGAAATCAAAGTGTCCACTTTCTTTACAATTTATGAAGTACTGTACTTAATTCAAAAATCAACTAAAAAATTATAATATTAGAAATCATAAATAAATTCAATAAAATTCTATTTTGTTCATAGATTTAACTTTGAAAAGTAAAAAAAAAAGAAAAGAATGGTGAGAGACTTAAGTAACAGAAACTAAACCAATCAAATTTTGCAACTAAAAATAATTATACTTCGTATGTCTAATGTTCAATTTTTGACTCTTATGCTGGAGAAAATCGAGTTTCTTGTTTTGAAAAAAATTCAAGCACGCATCGCGTGCAAAAAAATTCTAGTTTGTACCAGAAAGGAAGTCCTGCTTACATGCCATGACCTGAGTTTCTGGTGGAGAGGTAACTGGGAGTTTTGTATAGCTGTTAGATGTATAAGTTTAGTCACTCAGTTCCTTCATGGGAAATTAGATAATGTCTTGTCTGCTTCTCCAAGTCATCAAATATGCTTTCACCTGTGTTGGGGCTGTATAAAACTATAACCTGAACTAATAATTTAAATTATGATTGTAGTTAGTGCCATCTGTAGGCTGTATTTTTGCTTGGAACTTGTTGAAATGTGAGAAAAACTTTAACTCAAACTAACTTTGCAATACTCTATGCTCATCTTTTGGCCTTTTGGACTCGATTAATGCTGGATTAGATGTAATTTTGATGTAAATTTATTTCAGAGTTACCCTAAGTGAGGAAAAACTCTCTCCTTGTGATGGGTGCAGCCCACTTAATATATGCTGTTTGCAATAAATCCTATTTGATATTGTTGATTACATTGATAAATTTGAGTATGGAAAAACAAACTAGCCAAAGAGGTATCCTACCCCCGCCCTCATTTTTTCAGTCTTTGGTTTTGGGTCAAGGGAGATAACAGAAATAAGAAGACAAATAGATATCTGCAAATAGCTTCCTTTTCAATATAATTTGTTCAATTTTAGCATAGTTAATCTCCATCATTTAGAAATTTGGCTTATATTTGTTGATGATGGTTTTAAGTACTTTGACTATCATTACTACATTGCAGGTTCTCAGCAGTGTTGCTTTACTCTCATTTAAAGCTGCGAGAGTACC
The DNA here is from genome assembly GCF_026745355.1 of Beta vulgaris subsp. vulgaris. Taxonomy (NCBI): domain Eukaryota; kingdom Viridiplantae; phylum Streptophyta; class Magnoliopsida; order Caryophyllales; family Amaranthaceae; genus Beta; species Beta vulgaris. Next base: position 28,855,426 of record NC_079208.1, read on the forward strand.
CAGAGATAAAGAACACCCATATGGTTGGTTTTGAATTTTGATTCTTGCGTGCCTGAATGTGTGTTCCATATTATATACTTCCTCTGTTTTTTTTAAATGCACCGTTTCGTTTTTGGCACTATTCATCAACCAATTTCGTTAAGCTACCTTACATTGTTATATAAGAAAAAAATAGTCAAGTGGGGTTTTGTTAGATTTGTCTCAATGCAAGGATTCCAAATATCAAATTTTTATAATTTTTCCTTATATGCAATTAGAGATATTGGAGTTCAAAGAAGCGTCTCGGCAAACGTGAAAAACGAAATGGTGCACTTAAAAGAAAAACAGAGGAAGCACATGTCCATTATGATTTATGAATATCTGGCACTTATGTGCTTTTGTTAATCCTTATTGTCATACGCATAATTGTAATGGACTGATGGTTGTGTCTCTTTTCCCTTTTATACTTCCCAGTTACCACTAGCCATTAGTCAAGTTTGTATATCTACCAGCTATTCTTTCTTAGATTTAGTTGTTGAAGTAGAGATCATGAGATTTTGCTTTGTTATTCACCACATTCGTTTGTGTGAGGAAGTCTTTTTGGCATTCTGTCATAGGGGTTCAACAGTTCCCTTCCTTAGGGTTTCCATTTCTTATCTAAAATATTATAAGATAGAGAAAAACGTGGGTGGTTGTGGGTCCTAAGTCCTAACTTTAGAGAAAATGGAGTGAGAAAAATTTATTATAAGTATATATTAACTTAAATGTAGGACATCCCATTTAGAAGATGTAAACTTAAATCCAGGACACGGAGTAGCTCGTCAAGAATTATGGCCATGCGGTCAAGTTACTAGACTTGAGAGTAATTGCTCGTACGTTTTTCACCATTAATTGGAATGTAGGATGGAAAAGTTCAAGAGCTCAATTTTTTTTTTCTGTTGATATGATAGATCACTTTATTTCCTCGCCATGATGAATTTTTCGACCTCATTTTTCTGTCTGTAATTGTTGCAGGACATGGTAAATTTGAGACACTTGGAGCACTAGGAATCTCTGGCATGCTCCTTGTAACTGCAGGAGGTATTGCATGGCATGCTGCTGATATTTTGCTGGTAGGACCCACTGTTTTCCTCCCCTTATGCGGTCTTTTCACTCCCAAGCTTTTCTTCTATGTGCGTCTAAGATTGCTTGAAGTTGCATTTTCATTACATGGAACGATATAGCAATCACCTTTCACAGTCACTGTTATCTTGGTATTGGTTATGGCCTTATGGGTTTTGGACTTGTGGCATCTCAAGGATGTAAAGTAAATCCTGAGGGGATCGATCATTGTAGGTAAAGGTTACTCCTAAGAAACTAATCCTTCCCAAAACGCCAACTTTTTCAGTTGCAATATTTTGACTTTCACGCTTGACAACACACAACTTTGACCAACTCTAAAATTTAATTTGCTATTAGTTGAAATGATAGTGAACTTTTTTTTTAAAATACACATTTAGTTAAATCCAACATCATACATGCTAAATTTTGTTTTGATATATTAGTATAAAGTTTCTAGTCAAGGTTTGTATATACTTCCTCCATTCTTTTTTACTTGCAACATATCTTTTTCACGGACTCTAGTGCAAACTTTAACCATTAATATCGTTAATTACGTATGAGTAAACATGTATAAAAAGTTGATATTTGGAAAATATACATTGAAACGGATCTAACACTATCTCACTTGATAATTAATTTTGATTACATTTGAATAAATTTCAGTGAAAGTTTGTCAAGTTTGATCATGAAAAGATATGTTGCAACTTGCAATAGGAATAGAGACAGTAATACATAGGGCAATAGTTAAATTGTTCCAACTACAAAAAACAAAAAACGAAGAGAGTATAATAATTTCATAAACTTGAGGCTGAGAATTTAAGTGATCTAACCTTTTCGGAAAGGGCTAATTCTCATACTTTATTCTTAGCTACTGGAAAAGTTTTACTTATGAATTGAATCATTAATGTGACAGCTTTTAAAAAAGGAGCTGGTGAAAATGTGAAGCATTCAGTCATTGAAAAAGTAGGATTGGAAACAACATGGAAGTATAGAACAACACCACAAATAAACACAAAAAGCCACTTTGCCTCACAAAGATTGCAAAATGTATGGCCATTGGTAGCTTGCTGCTGGTATAATGTTTTCACTTTCTCTATAGCTCTCTAAATTAATCTAATGGATCCGAAAATGATCCATGAGAGACTGAGAAGACATCAAAGTAAGTCCTACGATAAACTAAAACTTGTTCTTCGTTAAGGACAATGGAAATGGACACGATTTCAAGAGTTGATATTCTAATGGGATGCTGGATGCGGGACGCACACATTTATGAGATGGATACCTTGTGAGGGTGTTTCTACGAAGTGTCAATAGTCAAGCCAGTCCAAATATGTAGCCCACTTAACTGCCTTACATTTCTGGGGGATTTTGGCCTTGTTATTGTAACTCACAGTATACATTATAACTAGTAAATTATAATCACACAAAGAGATCCAGAAATTTTAGAAATTTGTTAATTCTGACTCTTAGGCAACAATCTTTGTAATATGATTATCATATAGCAGTATTGCATATCGGATTTAGCAAAAGTCTTTAATTGTTCACTTGCTCACATAACAGCCAGTTATGGACATCACATGGGGATTTTGAAAATTGCCACATTATAGGCTGCGCTTCTGGAGACTGAAAAACCAATTTTGGGGGGCCTGCTATGTGTTTAATTTCTTAAGGATGTATTATACTATGAGATGACCTGTCAGCTGCTCTTTTTTTACATTTCTTTTTAATGGTCAGAATCGCTTTGCTTTACTTTTCTCTTGATACTCTTAATTTCCAACATTTTGTAGTTAATAATCATGCTTAGAAGTTTAAAGGTTAATGATATGCATTAACTATGAGGCTTGGGCTCTGAGTTTATATTATGCGTCTCCATTTGTCAAATGCTGCATGATCCTCATTAAATTATGATCTTCTTGCTCTGCAGGGTTGGTTTACAGCAGCCCCTGAAGTGGTTAGTCATTCCTTAACGCATGAGCATGGCCATCATAATGGGCATTCCCATAAGATTGATATGGAGCACCCACTTTTAGCATTAAATATGGCCATTCTATCTATTGCTGTAAAAGAAGGGTATATATATATATTTTATAATTATGAGGCTAATTTAATCTATGGTAGCTGTTTTAACTTTCTGTTATCCTATTGCATTTTATTGTCTGGTTTCTTCTTGCTTATGGGCATAAAGGCATGTTCAATTATGTGACAATGCTCTACAACAACAGACCTCATGTTGTGTCATTAAATTGATGAGACAAAGTAAATCAAGGCACCCCATCCACCTCAAATGAGTATCTCGTTGTCCATTTTGAGCTGTCCATAGTGACAATGATTATATAGTTTGTCGTGAACATAAACAATTTAAGCTACATGTGTTTATACTAACTTACTTCCAAGTAACTCACACTTTGGTTGGATAACAATGATAGAGGGAAAAGTAGGGCATGGAAGGAAATGGAAGGGGACACAAGAGTGAGTGTGAAGTTTTCCTTCCAAATCTTCTCAACTTTGGAGGGACTTTCTTTTGAAGGGGAAGGAAAATGAACCCTTACAATTCCATGTTATATCCAAACAAGGGACAATATGTAATGAATTGGATGCTCTTCAACTCACACAAGCTGCAAACTAAGAAATCTCAAGGAAATAAGGCCAGTTCAGCAACCCAGAGAGAAATTTTGATTGAAAGCAAGAAAATAATTACACAATAAATATCGCATTCTAGAGGCCAAGACTCTCCCACAAAACTTAATTCACACTACAATTTTCTCGATATTTCTCTCTCTCTTCTCTCCTCTTTTTATAGCCCACTACAACAGAAATATTCTCCTCTTCCTATCATCAGCTCCGCACCTCAGCCACCTCACCCCTTTCCTAAGCAATTTCAGTTAGGTGCATCATTCTCCCCTATTATATTCCTTTTCCCACGCCTTACATAAGTACAATTGGAGGCCTCCCACTAATCTGGTATGTTGCACTACCTCGGGTCCCAAACACTCACCTTGTCCTGAAGGTGAAAGTGAGGAAAACACCATAGGATTGAATGGAAGTATGGAACTCTTTCCATGTAGCCTCAAACTCAGGAGTTCTCCTTGCCACTTAATCAATACTTCACTAACTGCAGAACGCCCTGTGCCTACTGTATCCACATCTAAGAGTGCCAAAGGTTTACCCACTAAGAGATGACATTAGGGTGGATTGTGGACTGTCTCCCAAAGACCTCTTGAGGTGTGACACGTGAAAAACTGGATGTATCTTACTGTGAGATGGCAAGTCCAATTTGTAAGCCACTTCCCCGACCCTCTGAACAGTAAAAGGCCCATCAAAGCTAGCTGCCAGCTTGCCAAAAGGGAGGCGAGCCAAGGATTGTTGATGATATGGTTGAAGCTTAAGATAGACTTTGTCCCCCACTTCAAACTCTACTTCTCTGCTCTTCAAATTAGCATTCTTCTTCATACGCTGCTGGGCTTGGATGAGATTAAAGCGAAGTTCATCCAAAATAGCTTCCCTCTCCCTCAACATTTCCTCCAAACTGTCCACCGGAGTGTGTCCTTTGCCCAAGCGAATGATGTGGGGAGGGTCTTGCCCATATAATGCCTTGAAAGGAGTCATTTTGGTGGCCAAGTGAGGAGAAGTATTATACCAAATTCGGCCACTTACCCCATCGAGGATTACCTGAAGCAAAGCAACGTAATTAGGACTCTACATACTTGTTCCGATTGAGGGTGGTAAGTGGTGCTACGGTGTAAACTTGTTCCTTGTAAGCGAAATGACTCCTTCCAAAAACGGCTCATATAAGTTCTGTCCCGAGACAATCATGGAAGGAAACCCATGCAACTTCATAACCTCACGCACAAAAGATTCAGCCACAGAAAGAGGTGTAAAAGGGTGCTTAAGAGGCACAAATGGGAATATTTCGGCAAGCGATCCACCACAACTAGTATCGTATCCTTCCCTTTAGAATTAGGAAGTCGTTAGATGAAATCCATCGATATCTCATTCCAAACCAATGTTGGAATTGGTATAGGCTGCAATAAACCTGCCGTGTGAAGGTTTGAAGTTTTATGTTGTTGACAAACCGGACACTTGGAAACATATGTCGTTACATCATGCCTCATCCCTGGCCACAACACATCCTAAATGTCTTTAAGTCCCCAAGTGACCCCCAATTGTCGAGCCATGGTATTCCTTCAACAAACTTGGAATAACCGATGAGGAGCGGGGTATTACAAGTCATGAGTCTGTAGAACTGCATCACTCTTAATTTCTTGATGTAACGTGGCCCAGTTGACCACTTGGGTGCAAACCACCGCACCTAACTCCACACATCCATGATCATTGCATGACAAGGCATTTGCAGCAAAGTTAGAAGCATCATGCTTGTATTGAAGTTCGAAATCAGAACCAATTAACTTACTCACCGATTCTTGATATTCGGTCCCAACCTCTTGTTGTTGCATGATAAATCTCACGCTTTGTTGATTAGTGCGAATAATAAAGTGTCTGCCAAGGAGATAATGCTTCCATTTTTGGACGACTAAACACACCGCTATCAACTCTTTCTTGTAGACTGACTTGGCTTGTGCTCGAGGCCCTAAAATGCGACTGAAAAATGCCACCGGTATGTGCTCTTGCATCAACACTGCCCCCACATGTACCTCGACGCATCCGTTTCCAAGATGAATGATATATGGAAATTCGGCATAGCAAGCACCGGTGCTTGAGTCATGGCCAAAGGCCTTGGTAGCCTCTTTTGTCTAACCAAAGTTGTCCCTCTTCGGCTGGCAGTCAATGACTCAATGGGTGTGCTATGTGGGCATAATGCTCAGTAAATTTGCGATAATAACCCATTCGCCCCAAAAATCCCCGTAACTCCCGCAAGTTTTTTAGTTGTTCCCGTTCATCATAGCTTTTACCTTCTCCAAAATCAGCCGCTACTTTTTCTGAAATCTTGTGACCAAGATATGCTACCTTAGGTAGCCCAATCTCACACTTTTTATAGTTAACAAAGAGCTTATGATCTTCAAGTGTCTACAAGACCATAGCGAGATGGGTGACGTGCTCCTCTGCCGTGCCACTATAAACAAGAATGTCGTCAAAAAACAACAACAGATCTTCTTAAAAAGGATCGAATTTGTCAACCCGAAGGCCATTATTAGGAACTTGTAATGCTCTTCGTGGCTGCGGAAAGCGGTTTTATGCACATATTACATTACTTGGTTCAAATTACTTAGGCCCTTGAATCTGACTTCTGCCTTCACTTCCTCTTCAAGCCCATTTCAAGAACTGAGCCATCAAAATACGTTGAGGAACCCTTTCAAGAGGGTTTGCCATTTTGATAAACTCTCCCCAGTAATCTAGCAATGTCGGGGTTTGTTCCACTGCCATCCATTGTCTCATATAGCGAGCCTGCGTTTGTCTGCCTGAATTGTTGCAGCACGAGATTTCGGAGGTCCGACCACCCCAAGATAGTTTTTCGACCTCGTTCCTAGTGGAACCAAGACAAGGTTTCCCCCTCTAGCCCCATCACCGCCGCCTCTCATTTTTTCTTCTACCTTAAGCTTATGAAAATGGAAGTACCTCTCAACCTTCACGATCCACCCACCCATCCGGATCTTGCCCTTCAAACATCGGCATGTTAAGCTTCCGACAACCGACAATTTCCTCGATTATGTCCCCCTAATCTTCCTCCATAAGAACCACCACTGCCATAGCCTCCCCCCAGCCTTCGTCGGGTCCTCCACCAGATCCTCCATTGCCATTCGAAAACAACAATCCTTCTCCCTGATCTAAGCCGAACCCGAAGTTAGTTCGATCCCCCCCCCCTTCTCGCCTCCTCCTCCGCTGAATTTGTAACCACCAATGGTGGTTCATGGGTAGGAATGAACGATTTTAGGTTTGAGATTCAGTGTGGAACTTGGCTTGTTGCGTTCGGATTGATGCGATCAACCCCTCCTGGGTTTCTCGTGATCGATCAATTCTTCTCTCTAATCTAGTAGCTACCACATCCATACTAGTAGCAATCTGACTAGTAAGTGTTGTCTCCATCTCCATGGAAGCCTTCTTAACATCTAACGAAATCTCTTTTGCCATGGAAGCTTTGAGGGCTGTCAACTCCTCTTCTAGTTTGTTCATTACTGTGGGTGGCGCCATAGATCGATGCTCTGATACCAAGTTGTAGTGAATTGGATGCTCTTCAACAAGCTGTAAACTAAGAAATCTCAAGGAAATAAGCCTAATTCAGCAACCCAAAGAGAGAATTTTTGATTAAAAGCAAGAAAATAATTACAGGATAAACATGGTATTCGTGAGGCCAAGACTCTCCCACAAAACTTAATTCACACTACAATTCTGGATATTTTCTCTCTATTCTCTCCTCTTTTTATAGCCCACTACAACAGAAATATTCCCCCCTTATATCAACTCTGGCGTCTTACCCCTTTCCTAACCAATTTCAGTTAGGTGCATCATTCTCCCTTATTCTATTTTTTTCCCCCACGGCTTACATAAGTAAGCACAATTTCAGGCCTCCTACTTATCTGGTTTGTTGCACAATAAATTCCTCCCTTTCTCTTCCCCCCCTTTTCCTTCCAAACTCCCTTACCCAAACAAGCTAGTAGAGTTGTGAAAATAAGATGCTCATATGGAAATACAAGAGTAAAACATCAATGAGCCTATGCGTTGTCGGATTGTGTAAACTACAAAGCTAGTTGTTGAGGGAAGTAGCAAATTTCTTTTCGAATTCATTGGAAGATTTGCCTAGCGTATGTCTCATTTTAATATACCTATTTGTTGCTTTTACATTTGGTAATTGCTTCTAGAAGAGGTGAGGAGAAGTGTAGAGAAGCAGTCCCCCAAATGTGGTGAAAATGACCTTTCCTCCAGCTTTGATTGCGTAGATGTATTCTATTGTGCCTTTTGGTTTCTTTTTATAATTATAAGCCATTTTGTCTAAAATATCAATCTTGAGGTTCTAGTTAGGACCTTGCATATAATGCAGAATCGTTAATATGATACACCGTCTGAGTTATGCTGGATTTTTTTAGCAGCTACACGTATGTAGTCTGCTAGGAAACTTTCTGGTACCTCTGTCATTGTAATGACTCATGAAGCATGCTTTACATCATTACCATCTCCAAAATGCCACTTTCACGACACATTGAATTGTCATTTCCTAGCAATGGCAATAAGAACCCCTGTTATTTTATGATCTGCCTTTTTGTATCGTGAATTAGGTAACACCGGGTAGTATTATAAGCGATCCTTGACATTGCTTGGGTTCGGGTGGGTAGCTGTTATTTTGCTAGCTTGCACAATGTTTGGGAACCTGACTTCTGCTTGAGTCGGTATTAGTGTAATTCATGGGCTTACGTACTGAGCTACTAGCACATCAAGATAAAATAACAGTGACTATAGGGGATTATTCCAAAAGTTAGAATAGTTTGCGCTTGAAGGTTTAAATCATGAGCTATCATAGCTTAAGTTACATTGGTGAGGAAGTGAATGGACTAATGTGAAGGGGAGTTGGGTGTTAAAAATTGATTTGATTTTAGTTATTTAATTGCATACGTATCGAGGGAATTATTGTGTATTATATGGATTGGAATATGATTTTGTATAAATGTAAATTTAGTGATGAGAGTGATTACGGATCTAGTGGGTGTGAGAGTTCAATAATGCCCACTGTTTTAGCCATACAGGAGAGGTGTTTATGATTTTATCCCCGTCGGATACCAACTAAGTAGTGATGGCAGGCAAGTTATAGCCTCTCAAGCGTTGTGGTGAGAGCCTAGGCTTGTGGAGCTTGAGGGATGGTGGTTGTCCTGAAAACAATGTGAAAGTGGCAGCCCGTAAGTTGAAGAGGTGAGTAGTGATGAGGGAAATAGAGGGTTGACTTGATGTGATGTTATGTCTATGAACCCCTTTGCTTTGTTTTTTTGTACATATCATAACTTAATGTCATAAAAGTGACTGGATTCCAAACAGGGAATCTTCAGTTCAAAACTGAACAGCTCCTTCTTTAATCTATTTTCTCTTGTATGAAAAACTTTTGTGTCTATTTGACAACTTATGTGTTGATTTTGCTTACTGATATTGAATATAAATGATTATCTAAAAGTTACAATGGCATAATATTTTTTTCATACAAACTTAACATCTATGTCGTGTTTGTTTTTAGCTTTTCATTACTTTACTTTCTATCTTATGAAAAAATTGTGACGATTTGCTTTTCTGATATTATGTAGAAATCACTAGGTAAAATTACAATGGCATAGTGATTTGTTCTTGGTTCTACAAACTTCACTTAATAGGTTGATGTTTGTTTGTTTTTAGCTTTTCATTACTTTACTTTCTCTCTTATAAAAAACTTATGTGTCAATTTCCTTTCGGATATTGAGTAGAAATGATTAGATAAAATTACAAAGGCATAATATTATTGTTCCTACGAGCTTGATTTCTAGGTTGATGTTTGTTATTAGCTTTTCATTACTTTACCTTTTCTCTTATGAAAAACTTATGTGTTGATTTGCCTTTTTGATGTGGTTGTTTGGTTCCCTTTAGTTATCATTCTTTATGCTCAATCAAGATGATGTTTTAAGGAGTGTATTTTATATGTCCTGTTATTATCTCAGCCTTTTTTGGATAACGAAGAGAGCTGGGGAAAAAGAAGGGAGTGGGCTCATGAAAGCAAATGCATGGCATCACAGGGCTGATGCTATCTCTTCTCTAGTTGCTCTTATTGGGGTAGGTAAGAATTCTTTATTGTGAATGTGAATGTCCTAGAGATTCGGTTTTGTTATTTGCAATTTTTAAGTACTTAATTTGTTGAGAATTGTTTAAAGAAAAAATGTGAAGCTTTTTTTACTTTTTATTTCTATTTATTTATTTTTTAATAAGGTAAGGAGAAACCTCGACAAGTTGGGGGGAATAAAGGGGAGCCCAACTTGCCAAGGGTGAGAATCGATCCCAGGACCTCCTGGAACCGGGAGGGAAGCTCTAACCACTAGGCCATTCCTCACTCTCTTTTATTTTTATTTGAGGATTAAGCTTAATAAAGTTAATTAGCAGATGTCACACTGATCAATATATGTCATGTATGGTTGGCATATCTACCCATTGGAAAACAGAATTCTGCTTTTGATTAATTTTAGATTCTCAACCGCACAACTGTTCACTAAACAAACCTAACTTTTTTCTTGTTCATTCAAATTTCTCTTTTGATGTCCAAAACCCAAAACCTTATAATCAGCCATTGGAACCATCAGACCACATTCGCACTTTTAATTTCCATTCTTTCTAGAATTCTATATTCTGTCCTACACAATCCCTGAATTTCCTTGTCATGGCCAAGCCAATGGCAATCACATTGACACTTGTCAATCAAGTGCTCCAAAAGCTAATGGCAATTGTGTTTTTAACGATGCCAAGTTCTGCAGCTCTCTTGTGGGATTATGCACCAAAAATTTATACCAACTTTCAGTAATGAAGAGCAGAAATTGAATCAGCAGCTCACTATGTTGGCCAGTGCAAGAATCGGAACAGGGATCATTGGTGCCGAAGTTGGGAATCGAGTGCCAACTATCATCCACCTTGAGGACAAGATGGCAGTTTGGGGGGCCGGTAATGCTTTGAACTGATATATGGAGTAGTGGCGTTTCAGGTATAACTTTATGTGTCTTGGGGAATAAGTTAAAGGGTTAGTTAGGGTAAAAGTACTATATATACAGCTTACGTAAAAGGAAAGTTATGTCGAAAATAGATGAAAAATTAGGTGAGCTTTTAAGAGTTCAATTGGGAGAGAATCAAGCCTCTCGAAAGTTTAAATATCCTTTACATTTGCTGTTTTTGAGTGTATCAATCAAATACTCATCTTCTTCCTTAGTGTCTGCCATCAATGGTGTCCATGCTCTGTTAATTCATAGCGCAATCTACCAGCTAGTAGGAAAAGGAAAGAACACATCCCTGAACAAGACTAAACCAGAACAAAACTACAGCTGCAGTAACACCTGGCGGCCTAAAATACAAAGTGAATACAGCACACTCACTTAATACAGCATCAAACAACCAACTAACCAAACAGCACACTCCTGAATATGATCTCACTGATAAGATGTTGAGGAGTAGAAACACTGCTTGTAAAAGTCATCCGGTTTTTTTGGAGCCAAATTGAATAGTCACCTCAGTAAATCCCATAATATATAATATAGCTTTTGTGATTTTCCTTCTAACCGTTCTAATAGCTTCCTTTAATTCTTGAGTGAAGGTAAACTGCTGATATCTCAGCCCAAGCTTCTGCAGACAGGACCCCAGACAGCAGTAGAGAAGGAACACTGAAAAAACAAGTCTTGCACACTCTCCTGCACTACACACCATATTACAAGACACCCCCCGTTGAGAAAGTCTATCTGTAATTGCAAGCCTATTTTGAATAGCAAGCCAAAATGAAGTTACTCTCGGGAGTAGCTGAATTGTTACACACTAACCTTCTCCAATCCTTCCACTCAGTATCTTGCAGCAACAGATAAGCCTTCTTAGTAGAGAAATGTTGGCCAGCAACCACTTCATCCAAACCACCAATGTCCTTCAATAGAGTTTTGGTTTCAATAATTTTCCTTAGCAACCAAGATGTAGGGCTGCTAATCCTCACAGTATTGATAGTCAAATGCTTAATATTAAGCATGTATCCACCTAACCCAAAGCTTGTCCCCCCAAAGGGACTTCAGCACAACAGTTTTATTCCACTTAATCATGTGCACTATGTTCCAGCCTCCAGCAGCTTTAGGCAGCTGAAAATGAGCGCAAGCAATTCCCTGGAATTAGCCACATCAGCGAATACATGGTGAACATTCTTTAGACATAGTAAACATAGGGTTGATTCCCTAAAGCTGCTTGAGGCTCATTTTTAGTTCCATTTGAACAATGTATTCACTGAGAGTAATTAAGATTCTTAGCACAGAGGGGAACCCCTAAATACTTGAAAGGCAGAGTTCCAATAGGGATATGTACAATTTCAGCAAGCTGATTAGTCGCATCAGTATAGACACCACAAAAATACATATTACTTTTCTCGAAGAGGCCAAGGAAAAATTCTGAAAAGATTGAAACATCATGTTAACTACTTGAATCAGCTCTAGCAAACATTAGTTGAGTAATGCCAATTTTTCACATTTAAGGTGAAAATTGAAGTCAGGATTCAGCTGAAGCTCCTTTAAACATCTTCTCAGATATTCCATGCTAAGGGAATAAAGAAAAGGAGACGAGGGATCCCCTTGCCTTAATCCTTTCTTAGCTGAGAAAGGGGGGGGGGGGGGAGGGGAAGGTTTGCCACTTATCAATATCGAGTAAGACACACTGCTAACACATGTCATAATCCAAGAGAAAAATCTATCAGGAAAACCCAACTCACTGAGGAGAGTTTCAAGAAAACTCCACTCAACATAGTCATAGGCTTTCTTAATATCAACCTTTATCATGCACCTCGAGACATTCTTGACCTAGAATACCCTCTGATGAGCTCATGAGCTCAGTTGCCAGCAAAATATTATCTGATATATGTTAGTCAACACCTTTAAGATGAGCTTATACATTACAGAACAACAAGCAATGGGCCGATAATCTTTGACATAAGTTTCATGTATCTTATTGTAATCTATAAATTTTCATCATTTATAGTTTTAGTTTATCATGAATTTGAAGTGTAAAACATTATCATGCTGCATTATATTTGTTTGGACTGATAGGTTTGTTGCTGACAAGTATTATCTAATTTTGACCTCAGGAGGATCCATTCTTGGTGTAAAGTTTCTTGATCCGCTTGCTGGAATATTTGTATCAGGCATGATTCTAAAAGCAGGTCTCGATACTGGTTACCAGAGGTATCCTGTTTGTAAACTCATGTTTTACATATTGCCGTCTGAACGGTCTTTCTTTTCCTATCTTATTGTTTCTCATCATTGTCATAAAAGATTTAATATATGATGGGGAAGGGTTGATGGAAGATGTAGCTTAGTATGTGAGTATAGTCATTCATTCCTTAGATGAGGTCATGATTGCGATAATGGCTGCAAAACCTCTTTTGCGGGAAATGTGGATAGTTTGCAGCTGTCATGGCCTAATATCGTGGTGTAAGCTTGAAAGTCTTTGAAATACGGTTGCGATGCGTTTTTGCGGCTGAGACTTAATACCATGGTCTAGTGCGTAAAATTAAGATCATAAACACGGTGGGGACTATACGTTGGCTAACCTGGTTAACTCTTTTTGTTGCTCAAACTTGTAGTATCGTGGAGCTGGTAGATGCCGCGGTTCCTCAACAGCAATTGGATCCTCATCGAGAAACAATTCTACAGGTCGAAGGAGTGAAGGTATTAACAGCTTTTGCTCTGATAACTTTGAAGAACTGTAAATGCATGTGGTTGTGTAGCTCCTTTATAATTCTGAAAGAATGGACAATTAGCGGCTTAGTTGTGATATAACGGTCATTTGGTGATTTAGATATATGATACAGAGGACTTTTTTGTTCTCCTTGGTGTGATGGTTGTGTAGACATAGATTCTGAAGCACATAACAAAATAGCTACAATTTGATTGTCATAGGGGCCACTACTCTGCTAAGACGCAACTTAGCTTGGACATATTATAGTGCTAAAATGGAGAAATTAAGGGAAGAAGATGAACTTTGATTGATTAATAACTGAAAATATAACAAAATGTAAAGATGTTCAAGCTTTCGAGAGGCTTGATTCTTTCCCAATTTTGATTGATTAATAACTGAGAATATAACAAAATATAAAGATATTCAAGCTTTCGAGAGGCTTGATTCTCTCCCAATTGAACTCTTAAAAGCTCACCCAAATTCTCATCGATTTTCAACATGCCCTTCACATTCTATGTGGCTCTATATTTATACTACTTTCCTAACAAACAATCCAACTTATTCCCCGAATAAACTAAAGAGATAATATCTAAAATACCCTCCACCCTATAATATTAGTTCTTAGCATTACCGGCCCCCTAAACTTCCACCTTGTCCTCAAGGTGGGTCGTAATTAGCAGTAAATGCTTGGCCTCGGCATGGATGTTCAATGTCTTGCAACACTTCATTCCCCAAGTATTGGTTATGCTTCAGCTCATATTGCGGCTCCTCATATGGTTCTCTGGCCGGCTTGAGTGGCTCAACCATAACGAAGGAGTCATGGAAGTGATTAAGGAAGGAGTTTGTGAAGTGGTTTTGTAGTGTGAGAGTTTCAGGTTTAAAGGTATGGAGTGGAGAAGTGAGTAAAGCTGTGGAAGAAGGAATTAGAAATGTTGGAGCTGGTGGGCTGAAGAAGTTGGTGGAAAGAATTGTTTCTAAGATATGTAGTGCAAGGGTTGAAAAATAGGTGGGGTAAGTGAGTGAAGTGAGTGAAGCTGTGAAAGAAGGAATCAGAAAGTTGGTGGGTTAAAGAAGTTGGTGGGAAGAATTGTTTCTAAGATATGTAGTGCAAGGGTTGAAAAATAGGTGGTGTAACTAAGAACTGTGAAGTTGTTCTTATAGAAATGGGTGGAGTAAGTGTGGTTTTTAGCTGGGAATGTGGCACTGGGTTTGAAATTAATAGGACTGTGCTTACCACTTGTAAAAGTGGGCTCTAACATGAGTAGGCCAATTTCTTGAGCCAATCCCCCAAATCTTGAGCTAGCACGCAGCAGAGTACTTGTAATTGCATTGGTGTGGGTCGTCTGGCTCAAAACACGTGTTCGCAGCAGCCTGACTTCATTGCTGACGTCATCAATGTGGCCCATTGCACACTTTCCCTTGACAGTCTCAGCCTCTCAGGATCTTCTCCCATTTTTGTACCCCAGGCACGTGGCTTCACCACATATCTGTCTTGCTTTTGTCACTTTTTTAGTAATTTACCAGTTTGTCCTTACTACCCTACCCTCGTCTTCTATGTTGGCTTCCTCACCAAGCCAACAGTTATCTAAGTCACTCTTTTTCCCTCCTGCGTAATTTCTGGAACTTTCTCCAGCAAATCCGACCACCCATCTTCACCTATCTATACCGGCCAAGAAGCCTGGTCCTCTACTAAAATTTTCGCCAGTTTTCTCACCGGGAAAGTTCCCAGGTCCACCACCTGACCCACTAGCTGCTGATCCACCCTTCACAAATCCTCCTCCTCTGTTCACGCTGCCATAGGTGGTGGTTCCTCCCTCATATTTATATTTCTTGGGACCACCACCGGACCACTTCCACTGGCACCACCTTGTTCAAATGACTCTCCTCTTTCCTTCCTAAGCAACCTAATTCGACTGAAACCACCGCGGTTGTAGCCTTCGTCATATCCGCATCTTAGTGCATCTAACGTGCTTACAACTGCAACACCACCAGATCCACCAGTATACCCCCCTGAAAAATCACCACGCCTTCTACTGGTTTTATAGCTTGCTCCCTTTGAGAAGCTTCTTCCACAAGTGGTGGTGACCGGACCTCCACCTTCGTCACCGAATACTTTTCCATGACAACCACTTGACCTTACCTTCTCTGGATTTGTTACCACCTCTTCGTCCATCTCTGAATTTTTCTGGTTGTCTTCCTCCTCAAGCTCCTCTCGAAGTAACTTTATCTCTCATTGGATTGGAGAGAAAGCTTCATTATATTGATCATCTTCACTAGATCTTCATGAAGTTTCTCAAAACCTCTTCTCACGTTTTCCTCCATCTCTTTGGCGATTTCCTTTCCGATCTCCTTCATTTTCATACTTGGAGCTCTGGCAACTTCCATGGTAGGATTTTTTTTTTTTTAACACGAAAATCAGGCACTTAATCTCCGAGAATAGTGCTGCTGCTCTGATATCATTTGCTAAGAATCAACTTAGATTGGACAGATTATAGTGCTAAAATGGAGAAAGTAAGGGAAGAAAATGAACTTGGATTGATTAATAACTGAATATAACAAAATGTAAAGATATTCAAGCTTTCGAGAGGCTTGATTATCTCCCAATTGAACTTTTAAAAGCTCACCCAAATTCTCATCTATATTCAACATGCCCTTCACATTCTATGTGGCTCTGTATTTATACTACTTTCCTAACAAACAATCCAACTTATTCCCCCAAGTAGACTAAAGAGATAATATCTAAAATACCCTCCACCCTACAATATTAGTTCTCATCATACTCATGGAAGTCACATCTGTGAGTGTTACCTTGGTAAATATGGAGGTCATTTATGTATGTCAAGGCCATTATGTATTTTTTTTCGAGACATTCTCGTTTTGAACACAGTACTATTTATAGGTGCAATAGCTGGTGTGGTGTTGTAACAAACTCTAAGTAGTGTGGCTGCATGATTTCATTGTAACATCACCCAATGGTCTGCCATGTGAAAGCAAGTTGAAATCCCTTGACCTAGCAGGTGCTGCTTAACATAAAATGGAGCCTTAGGTCCATGCGGAACCAGAATGTTGTTTACCATGCAAGTTCTAGCAACCATCGCAGAACAACATTGCCAAAGTGTTAATCCCAATAGGATGCGGTCAGTTGCATGAGCCAAGATTTTGTCTCTGGTTGTCGTCCAAATAGATCTTCTACCTTCATTCGCTTTTTTAGTATTATATGCTTCTGCTACCCAACTTCTTCATACCGCTTTTGAAGCCTTAATCCAAGTCATCTTTTGCCTTCCTTAACTTATTCTAAAGTCTCCATAATCCCAAACTGCCACTACTTTTGTGAGGTGAAACCTTTAGTCATTGTTTCACATGCTTAAATCAATGTAATCGGGTCTCTCTTATCTTATCTTCATTATCCGCAACTCCAATCTTCTTCGGAATATCTTCGTGTTGATTCAATCTTTTAAGGTTTTTCTATGCATCCCGTGCAACTATCCTACCCCAGCTTCCGAATAAGATATTTTTTTTAATGCCCGACATTCCACCCCATATAGTGATGCTTCACTCCATTTTCTTTTGGTTACTTTCTTAACACTTTGTTTGGATAGGTTTATAGGAGGGAAAAGAAGGGGAGGGATAGAGGAGGAAGGGGAGGGGAAAGAAAGGAAGGGGGAAGATGAAGCTCTATTTGGTGGGACGGATCATGTTTATTAAATAGGGAGGGAAAATGGATCCTTCCCTCCCCTAATTCCTTATCCAAACAAAAGAACTTGTTCTCCTCCCTTTCGCTTCCTAACCTTCTCTCCATTTCCTCTTAAACAAACAAAAACAAAGAGTAAGAGTTGTGCAAAGTTGGTAGGTAGTGGGCAATCTTTTAGGAACAAACCAAAAAGTAAAGCGGAGCAATCTTTTAGGAATAAACCAAAAAGTAAAGCGGAACAATCTTTTAGGAACAAACCAAAAAGTAAAGTGGAGCAATCTTTTGCGGACATAGGGAGCTTTCTATATTGTTCCCTTTAAACTTTAAAGGTACACTACAATCACTTAATAGTTTTGTAATGAACTAAACTAAAAATAAGAGACAATGTAGATGATTTTGATTGATAGCAATGGAAATCATAGAAAATAAAAGATAGATTGCCAAGTTTTCGAGTGTTGACTTAACACACTCCCAAAGCTAACCACTAAAATGAACCCTCAATTATATTCTTCTTGATCTTTTCTCTCCCTAATCTCCTCTGTTTTACTTCCCAAGCTAACATAATAACTATTAGTACCAAAAGTCCTTCTGCCCCTTGGGCTAGTCTATTACAAGACCGGCTTGTCAAACTTCCACCTTGTCGTGAAGGTGGAAGTAGTCATCAGTGACCACTAAATGCTCGATGTTGGCAGCATAAACCCACAATCGAGTTATCTTGACATTGGAAAACAAGTACCTTCATAAGCTTCCTTTGTAGCTTCTTATCACGAAGGTTTTTAGTTACCACCAATGCCTCGGCTAGGACCTCATAACCTTGGGATTTGTCATGAAAATGTTGAATAGGGACTGAGTGGAATAATTGACTTATAATCTGGGAAAGGAAGGTTGGTGAGTAAAGAATTTAAAGCTGTATTTGGTTTTGGAGATTAGTAAAAGTTAGGTGGCGAGATTATTTCTCCTTTTCCTTGAGTGGGTTCACGCTATTTTTAAATGATTTGTGCTTAGAGCTCGGATGCTCAAAGTTTGATTCTAAAGTTTGGGGTCAAAAAATTATAACACCCCGACAATTCTCTCTTTTCTAAAGTACTTTTTAATATAAAACATGGAGAATTATTAAAATATTATCACCCGTGCGAAAACATATCGGCTTATTCAGAATTTTGCATCGGCAAACATAATAATAAACTTTTTAAATTAAATTAGTCAATTACAAAGTCAACTCCAAAAGTCTAACCAACAAAGTCAAATTTAAAACCAAAACCAACTACAAAAAGTATAACTCAAAGTATTATAATCAATCTACACAAGCTCTCCAATCCTGAACCCATGATGCATCATCTTCAAACCTGTAGATGAACAATGCACTATTGATCCTTAGAGACCGCTCACCAAGATGGGTCATCACAGGATCAATAAGGCATAATCATAAGCAATATACACACACAAAAGCACGTAATCAGCAAAGCTAAGTACTACATAATAACAAATAAATTAATCCAAACATGATACTACTACATAATAAACAGAAATAAATAATAGTGTAATAACTTGCAAATAACTCTTACTGAACTAAATCTCACAACCAAAACTTTATTTACTTTAAATGGAATAGTCAATGGAATGAGTTGTCTGACTAAAAACCAGACTTCCCCTTAGAAGACGAAATATGGGCACGACTCTGTATTCCCATGACTTACGATATCAATGAACCTTTTAAATAAAAATAGGAATGATGATCAATTCGATCCTAGGAAAAGCCATGGGCTACCACCATGTACTCCAACTCTCTACCTGTCCAACACTTCATACGTGCATAAATCTAAAGCTATTGCTATCCACATTTCACTTTACATGATTAACCATTTATTACTTGTTATGACTCACAAGTAATACAGATAATACAATCATCAAACAATCATTAACTTCCACTTTTATCTTAGGATTAGATAAGTGATCAAACAACTTAACAACCCAAAATTGATTCAACTTTAATCCAGTCTTCCTTATTTGTTGAACCTATCCAACAACCATCCAACCTTTCAAAGGTATAAAATATCAACTTACCATATAAGGCCCTCGGTCCTTATAAAGCTGTGAAATGATAAAAAGGGAACAACAAGATTCAATCATGATCCAACTAATAAATATATATTAATCCCTCATATGAATTAATATAATAAAGTTCCCAAATCCCTTATGCTTGCATCAATCTTCTATGCAAACATAATATAAATCTCATAATCAACATGTTTCACACAACGACACAAATCATGTAAATTCAATACAATAGAAATCATATATGAACTCAAAATAGCTCATATACATGGTACTACATATTCTCATCCTTAGAATCATGATACTAATTCAATCAACGCATAGGTATGTACGTACCTTGTCTAGACAAGACGGGTGGCCACTTTCACAACCTTAAAAGTCGCCTAAAGAGAATTTTTCGCCTGAAATAACCAATATTTATCCACAATAAATGCTTTATGAATTTACAGCAATAATAAAATAATTTAAACCCTACTTTAAAATTGTTTAAAACCTTTCCCCATCATAAAAACTTGATTATAAACCTCCTCGTATAGTATTACTACAATAGTTGTTGAAAACTCTCAGAAACTCATATTTAAATCATTAAAACTCCAACAAAAATACTCATTTCAAATTTCCAGCAACATTAATATATTAAAACTCCTTTTAAACATGCTTAAACATATTTAAAATTATAAGAATAATCAATTTCGTAAACTATAGCATACTACTATTATTTCCCAATCTTTAAAACCCTAAAAATCCATGCTTTGATAATTAAAAATCCAATCTAAACATAATAAGTAAATTTGAATTTTATTTGACATAAATTATATAATCTTAGATTCATAAATAAATCATCAGACTATAATCTTTAAACATAATCATATTAAAACAAATCTTAAAAACATAAACTTTGCATTGAAAATAACTTGAAGAGGAAGAAATTAACCGAAATAAAGGAAAAAGGAGGAAGGAACGCCAAAGGGAATCAGCGACGACTTCAGGTCGGTGAATGGTCGACGGGATGGCAGGCCGGTGAAGCAAAGAACTGAAGGTCGAAGGAGAGCTAGGACGAAAATTGAAGAGAGAGAAAAATAAATAGGAGGACGGAAATTGTGGGAGGAAGGAGGAGAGAGAAAATAATTGTGTGAGGAGAATTTGAGGTTTGTGGGGGTTTATGTAGGTTCCCCTTGTGGGGTTAGGAAAAGGTGATCGTGCTCAAATAGAGTTTAATGATTAATGAAATTAGTGTTTGGGTTCCCATACCCAACTAGGAGTCTTTTTCCTAATCCAAATAGTGTTTGGGTACTTCATACCCACTCAGAAATCCTTTTTCAAATCCAAAAAGTGTTTTAAATTTTTCAAAGCATGCCTAAACTAAATATTTTAACTTTTTTAAATCATTAAAATAAATCTTTTGACTTTCAAATAGTCAACCTTTGAAGAAATGAATCATTTAAATACTAAAATATATTTAAATATAAATAACTATACATCAAAATATATTTATAAAATTCATAATTTTACGGTGATTACAAAAAAGGGCTTAACATCCTTGCAGGAAGAATGAGTGGGATGTAAAAGAGCTGCCCACGCGTTTTATTCCAAACTTAAATATCTCCCGGATTTCCTCTCTGTTTCCACATACACACCACTGACTAATTCTATCGCAGGTGTCATCCTCGTGGTCTTTTAGGAAGCCCTTAATGATAGCTTTTTAAGTTTGCTTTCTCGTGAAGCCAAGCTTCTCTCATACTCTTCTTTCTCCACCTCACTTTTTGGAACCTTGTGCTGTTCCCCTTTGAAGCACCCTCCACCTACCTGAGGAACCCCATTTTCTCCGCCACAATCGCCACCAACACCTGTGCAGCCTAGGCCACTGCCAGACCCATTGCCATTTGCAGCACCCATGTCGAAAATTTTCTTGAGGTGAACAACATAAGCCCATTAGTATCCCTTCTCGGTTTCTTACTGTCCAAAACACTAATATGTGCACACTGATTTTCGGACCACCATTCAGTTGCTTCATCTTCTTTGACAGCTTCCCATATCCTTGTGGTTGGGATTATGGGTTTCCTTCGAGAGAAGTTGACGAAGTCTGGTGGGAAGGCTCCGAAGGAAACCGCCGCATCACCATATGTTTCAATTCCTCCCACCGAACAAAAGGTCGTCGCCGGTGCTCTACTTCAAACCATAGCCGCGCGTCATCCTTGAGACTAATACACGCGCCTTTCTTAGGATAGATTTAGGATTTTTCCCTAAATCTATCTATCTAGAAGTGTTTATCTAGACATCTAAAAGTATTTATTTATAGATAACATTTGTTAGTATTATATTTAGTTTAGGATATGTTTTCCTAGTTCTACGTAGTTAGAATATGTATGATGTACTATAAATACCCTTTTAGGTTGATAATAATTCTAACCTTTTCCAGTTCAATCTATTTTGTCATGGTATCACAAGTTAAGATCTTGGGTAAAAGCTCGAAAATATTGTTCCCCTGAGGTTTTCCGCGAAAGACCCATGACCTAATTTTCCTCTTAAATCAAAGAATTTTTTTCACAAAGAGTATTTCCTATTGTGAAGAGAGAGATTTGCTGTTTGTTAAATCTTGAATGTCGATTTGGTGGTGCAATTTGATAATAAGTTGGATTCTTCTTCTTGGTATCTCCTTCAAGGGTTGACTTTCTTCCATCAGTTTGAATCTGCCACTGCGTATTATTTAAAACCAATCAAGTGCATGGTATATTAATTGCTTAATAGTGCCGCTGCACTTCCTTTATTCTCTTGCAATTTTGCCGCCTTTTATTTCCAGTTTTGAAGATTAATTTGGTGGTGTGTTTTAAGAACCTAACATACTTGGTTTTTTGACTATAAAATCCTTCCATCAATTGAAGAATCTAACTTGGTTCTTTGACCATAAAGTAATCCAATAAATTACTTGGTTCTTTGACCATAAAGTAGTCCAATAAAGAACCTAAATTACTTGGTTCTTTAACCACAAACTTCCTCCACCAACTACAAACCAACTTACTTGGTTCTTCAACCATAGACTCCCTCCACCAATTAAGAAAATAATTTACTTGGTTCTTTAACCATAAACTTCCTCCACCACATAAGAACCTAACTTAGTTTTTCAACCATAAAATATCTCCACCATAAATCTGCCTCTCCTTTCATCCTGACAGAGAGTTTATTGGTTCTCCTTGTGCCACGAGACAAGGGTTTAATATGTTGTGAGCATGGTTTTGCTGTGAAAAAACCATTACCTGCGATGAGCTTGATTTTGCTCTGGAATACCCTAAAAATTTTTGAAGCCGACATCACTAGTGTGTGGATCGACTGCAATGAAGACAAGTCCAGTTTGTCTAATTCATCTTCAACTATTGCTGATATTAAAAGTTTATTATTATTATTATTATTATTATTATTATTATTATTATTATTATTATTATTATTATCATTTTTTTTTTTAATTATTAGTTACCTACAATCACAACATGAGTATTACCGTAGTTATGATTGCGGGATTTTTGTCAGCATAGATTTAGGTGTGTTTCCTTAATCTATCTATCTAGAAGTGCTTATCTAGACATGTCTAAAAGTATTTATTCGGAGATAATATTTCTGGGTATTATATTTAGCATAAGATATGTTTTCTTAGTTCTACCTAAGTGAAACCCGTTCTCTAGGGAATGCCCCTACTGAAGTATAATATCGTATCATGCTCTTGGAAGTCATTAAGTGTTTAGCTGGTTGTCATCCACTGCAACCCTTCTTCCTTTATTGAGGCTTTGTAACTTCACAGGCAAAGATTCTATTAAACCATTCTTGCTTTTACAAAATTGATGGAAATGTTTGTTATGATACAAGTTTTGCTAATTTCTTTGTTTTATTTCAAATTGACTACTTGTTGAGTTACTAGAAGACCTTAAATAAGTGTACCTTGTTTTATGTTAAAAAAATAATTCTAACCTTTTTTCTGGTGCTCATTAGTTGTGTTGCTATTATCGCTTGCTAAAAGGTACACTTTATTATGTGTATAGGGGTGTCACCGCCTGAGGGGAAGGAGGGCTGGCTCATTTTTGCACCTTGACTCACACATAGAGGTATAGTACACCTTCTAAATTTTACCTCATGTTCGGGTGAAATGCTTTTCGGTACTTGAATATCGTTTTATTTGTGTAGCCAATCTATACCTTCCTAGTATCATATTCTAAACATGATTATAACTGAAAGGATAACATAGATAATAAATTTTAGGAGTGATGTAGGGAACATCTCAGCTGAAAGGATAGCCAATGTTTGAGCATCAAGTATATTATAAAGTGTAAAGCAGTATCAAATAATTTTGTTTGGAGGTCGTATACAGTCTTGTCTCTCAAACTCACTTCATACAATTGGTGGAGAGAGCAAGAGAGAGCTAATGAGATACATTCAGTCAAGGGTAGTGGAGGAGGGGATGGAACATTTAGTAGGTTAGGGTGGGGACACTCTGCTTAAATCTAGTCAGATTCTACCAGTCTGGGCTTGTGGAAATTGTAACATATGCTGGAGGGAAAATGGCTTCTGCAGTTACTTCTGCAAACTAACTATATGTGGCACAACGTGAATTCGGACTCGAAAGGAAGTGATCTGATCCGCGAACTCCCGTTTTCATCACATAGGTGGAAAATTACCTGCCAAAAGCAAGATATTTTAGATTTATGGTTGGTCCAAAAATTCTTAAGTTCTAGGGTTCAATGATGATGTTTGGAAAAGTTGCCTATAGAGCTTTTACTCTCTACGGAGTCAACCTAGATAGTGGTGACTTGTGTTATTAAGATTGGCTGGCAAATTACATGTCGTCAAGTCATGGACTAGGTCTGAACCTGTGTTTGTGTTACCGGGGGCTGGGGGGGGGGGTTGTAAAATATAATTTGCTCTAACCTAGTTTTGTCTTGCATGGTTTTCCTTTGGAACAGAAGTGAACTTGTTTATGGTTTGAATTAATTGACCATTTCAAATTCTGACAAACCCATTGTAAAAAATGCGTAGGTTTGCGAATATATCACAGTGTGCGGTAGCCTGTGTGGATGATTTCCAATATCTTCCAGGGAAGAGGAATATGTAAAGCATTTATTATGTACAAGAATTGACCAGTTACAAAGTTCCAGAAAAGAGTCTAATAAAGCTGTTTGCATCACAACATAGACCTTTTGCATATATTATTACTTATTTTAAAGCTTGATCATTTAAACAAGCCCCAATAACTTTCAAAATCAGTTTAGCTCTCATTTCTCAATAAATTACATTAAGAATATGAACTTTACTATTAGCTGTGCGAAATGAGTACCATCTTTTGCTATAGCTAAAAAGAGATGTAACGTGTACCTTGCAGGTTGATCCTTTTACTAGTGTCAGTGCTGCTCACCATATTGGTGAAAATGTTAGGCATCGAATTCACGAGTCTCATCCTGAGGTGGCTGAAGTCTTTATACACATAGGTAGATACTTATACAATTGCACTTGATGAATTGTCATATCTGCATAATTCACATGGATATACTATATTTGCTGTCACTATGTGAAGAATTGACATTTGCTTCTGTTTTGGAAAAAGTAACTGAATAAAGAAGTTAAGTTTTTGTTTTGCTGCTTATGTAGTAAATGGAGATATTGATGAACTTTGTATTTGGATCTTGGTGATGGCATTAGTGATTAAATTCAAGTGTGAGGAACTGATCTTACTTCTATTATGCTTTATTTTGCCTTCTCTCTCCATGTCGCTGATATTCTGACTATGTTGCAAAGTACTCTCGGAGAGGCTTAAAAGTTGGCAAAAGTAGAACTTGATATATAACAAAATTTTGTTAAATAGATAAAAGTGCAAGAGCAAAGAGAGAACCATGAGGCCACTGTAGAGGTGGTGCGTGCTCCTTTTTCTTTTTCTATGTGCATATTGGTCCCATAGACCCCACCTCCTATAATCCTTGCTCCTACCAGATATCCACTTTGCTTTCACAGCATCCCCAGGTTTCATATCTGAAACTACGTCCAAGGCATTGTCAAGCTTAAGAATTCAGAAGATTGAATAATTGTTGCCAGCGTTTGTTTGGTGGGACATTGGAACTTATGACTAGAACAAGCAGGGTCAAATATTATGGGGCCTAGATATATAAGGTGTAGGTAGGAAGCTCCAACATATGTCATACAGCTTCAACTTTTGTTGTGAATCTTGGAATAAGGTGGCTTTTATGCTTGATATCATGATAAATGAAGTAATAGTGTTGAAATCGTTACTCTTATCTGAATCCACATGAGACACGTGTCTGTGGCAAGTTCTTCAAACGAGTTACAAACTTTGCAAGGTCTGTGTGTAACATAGGCTAGAAGGAATTTTCACATCAATTGATTCTTCCAAAATCTTTCTTACTTGAAATATTCTTTGAAAGTTCTGAAAACTTAGGACTCTAGGTATAGAGAGATGATATTGCCCCCCTCAAAATCCTGTCTTAAATGAGTTCTTTATAGGTATCATTTGGTGAGTCCCTGTTTGTCTGAAGTACCCTCTATACGGTTGTTATTCAACAAAGAAATTGTAAATGAAAATCTTGAGAGGCGGGATCAAGTTAAAGAACCTTGAGAATATAAGAATCATGCAAATTGTCTAAAGGTAGCTGTACTATACATTGCAGGCACAGGAAGAGGAGTGAAGGGAGAGTGGCGAGCTCATCTAACTTCTGCTTTGCTTAATCAAGGCAATATCTTGTTAATATAGTCTATAATGGTGTTATGTTATCTGTTGCTGAAGAGGGAGTATCTATGTCTTACAATTATGTGAACATTTAGATGTAAATAGGATGAGTTAGATGCTTAAAACGGTGGTTTTGTATCTGAAATCACTGATATTGCATCTTAATGTTTATGTGTAGGATAGTTGCATCTGCTTTCATTCTCGAATCTGTTCCTTTGTGTGCTCGTTTTAATATTGGAATTTCCATTGTAGATCCTGCTATTTCTCAAATTATACAAGAAAGTGATTTGAAGGACAACTTGGATGGATCAGATGAGAATAAAGACAGCATCCCCTTAAAAGATAGAGACTTTAATCATATCATCTCTGGTATATTCTCATCACTGTTTTCAAAGGTAAATATTTTTCCTTTATTACATTCCTCATTATCTTCCCCATTGCTAACTTTTGTGTGTACATTATTTCCCATGAACTGTGTATTTTTCCTCGTAGTTTCTCATTCTACATTCTGAAGATGGTTTTCATTAGTGGGTAAGACGGGACTCTTGCTAAGCGATTTTCAGATTACTGTGGATACTCTACACTTTAGGTTTTCGATATATTTTTATCTTCTTTCCTGGCTTTGTTTTATCAAACGGCCTTTGGTTGGTGTGCAACGTTGATTCCTTCTATCAAACCCGCCTTAAATATTTCAGTATTGCATATTCTTTCAGCTCGAATTGATCACATTGATGAACCAAAAGCTCAAGTTTCCTATCAAACCCGCCCTAAATATCAGTATTGCATATTCTTTCAGCTCGAATTGATCTCATTGATGAACCAAAAGCTCAAGTTTCCTTGTTGGCTTGCATAGTGATGATCAATTAGCTTCTTTCAAATTCAAGTGTCCTTGGTGTTGACAAAGCACTCAAAGCCCTTTTTACATAGCCGTTGGACTTACATTACAACTCCTGAAGTCACCCATACTCTATGTATCTAATGTTTACTTCTGGCTGACATCAAAGAAAATGAATATAAAGGAAGACGTAACTTCACAGTGGAGAAAATGAACTTGGTAATGTTTCAGAAGATGATTTTACACAAACTAACTCTAATATACACTTCTGAAAAGGAATAGCAGCAGTTGCGTTATGCAGTTGTAGGTCTTCGTCTCCCCTCCTTTCCCGGATTTTGTGTTCCTTCCTTCCTCCTATCTATAAATGTATCCCTCCATGGTGTTTTCGTACAGAGCCACACTTCATTTCACCTAAAAAGTTCAGACGTGTAACTCTTTAAGTGAATCTTAGTGGTTCCTCTCACTTTCTCATGCGAGCAGAACTATGTAAGTATCTCAGTAAACTCTTAATTCTCCACAAATTTGGATTGCTATTTCGTGGATTTCTTGACTTCAAATATCTATCATTTCCTTAGGTTAGGTTGGGTTACTTCACCCAACCTAGCAGATTTTGGGTGTTCAAAAGAAAGAACAGTCATTTTCTTGATCTGATACATTTAAACAGTAGTTGGGGAAAACATGTGTAGGATTTCGAACCTATGAATGCAACTAACCAAGATAAGCTTAGCTTTATTTGATGAAGCAATAGCACCACAAATCAAGACCAAGGGTTGAAGATGCTTAAAGACCAAGCCACTTGCAAATTCGAAAGATTTGTGTTTAAAGTTTAAACACTCAAGTAATCAAACTCACTATATTATTAATCATTAGTAACAAAGTACACGAAAATAAATTCTCTCTTACTAACCTATTATGCTTAGGACAAGTCCCGAAGTCATACTTCTAATATAATTCTTATAACCTAAGATAACTACCAATAACAATAAGATAAGAACAAAGAGTTCTAAAGTGCTTGAAACAAGAAAAACCTATTCCAAATAGAATAGTAGAAACTTGTAAGCCAAATCTAACTAGACTAGGATATGAAGAGTCCTAAATGAACTCAACGAGACATGATGTCACACGCCACTCTCATGCCACCCCAAGGTTGGTTGGTAAGCATGCTACCACCTTTGTACTAAATCCCCATGAACGAGCCACAATGCACATCAATTAAGCCAAGGTCCAAAGTAATATTCTTATGTATAATAGCCATCAAAACATCATCGAATACTGCTCAATCATCTAAGCACTATCCAGTTTTGCTTTGTTTAGTTGGTGGCTTTGGCTTTATGGTAATCAAACAACTCGAACCTTTTATGTTATTCTTGGTGATTAAATTCTTTAGAGAATCCAATAAAAGCCTATGCAACCCTTAGTTTGAGATTCGTGGTGATTAAATTCTTTATCGGTAATCAATTTTATTTCTTTTAATTTCCACAACCGAAGTTTAATCTTTCATAGATCAAATACATCGTGATCGTTCCAAAATTAATGAAAATGACATTTTTGCTCTCGGTGGGGTTGCCACTAGCTCCCTCCTTTTTACAATATCGATTTTGGTAGTTCACGACTCGTGTATCTTGTTGATTTCTACAACATTGTTTCGCTTAGTCGCTAATTTTGATTCTCAAAATTTGATGTATATTTCCCAGAAAATGAAGGTAGAACACATAACGCCTCACTTGTTACAAAATAAGATTATGCTCGATGTTGAGGTCTCCTTGCCACCTGACATCATGATCAGGTAAAATGTCAGATATCGTCCTTTACATTATTCGATGAACATATATCTTATTGTACTAATTTTTGTTTTAGAGATGCAATGCTGATGGCAGAAGAGCTGAAGAAGGAGATCCTTGGAACAGTCTCTGATGTCATTCAAGTTCATGTTCAGCTACGACTGTCGCCACCTAACCATACAACTCCGTCATAAATTGTCCCTCCGCCTGCTTGATGTAGATAGGTATATAAACATATATCACTAGTAAATGTCTTGGAGGATTTGAAGACAGGTGAGAGGAATAAGGCAGGGATATATCAATACTCACCATAGCATCTTTACCAGGAAAAGATAGGTCAATGGTTACATCAATGTTAATTTATTTCTCTGGATCGCATCCAATAATGTGATTCTTGTT
Source organism: Beta vulgaris subsp. vulgaris (assembly GCF_026745355.1). Taxonomy (NCBI): domain Eukaryota; kingdom Viridiplantae; phylum Streptophyta; class Magnoliopsida; order Caryophyllales; family Amaranthaceae; genus Beta; species Beta vulgaris. Next base: position 28,884,354 of record NC_079208.1, read on the forward strand.
TGTAAGATGCACCTTTTTTGGAGGTATAAATATTGCATCTTTTAGGACATACAAGTGACGATGAGGTGTGACTGATGTATCTACTCTTGTCAAAGACATAAATTTGTTGCTAGAGCGGTTCTGGCGTATTGTAGGCGTGTTTTTTTTTTCCGCTTACGCAGAATGAGTGTGTATTAGATTTGACTTATCCCACTGTAAAGGTTTTTTTATATTGAAAATGTTTTGAAGTCGCCAACAATTCTTTAAAAGAAGAATTATAAACCTAATTGGCTATTGGGAATTCATAGGGACAAAATATGGACTTATTCAATGTAGAATTCTCGATCTAGACTCCATAGATGGTCAAAATGAACCAAAGATTGAGTTCGGGGGTGATGGTACAACACAGTCAGGAACTATGTTGTCCATTGCGGACCTCTATTTAATATTAGTTCATGTCAAGTTTATGTAAAAGAATAACCACACAATGGTTTAAATACCCTAAACATAATTAGTCTAGCTTGGTTCAGGAAACATATAAAAAGACTATTTTTTTATATTGATGTGTTATTACGCAATCAATTTTACAAAGAACCTAGCAGATTGTCCAAATTAATCTAATTAATGTTAGAATAGGTCTTTAGGTCTTTGATTAACATAATAACATCAAAATGAACCAAAGATCCAGTCTTTAGGTCTTTGTGTTTGAAAGTATGAGTTTTTGTAGGAAAGTTATGTAGTTCGTAAAGAGGTATTCGTAAAGTATTCGTCGAGTGTTATGTGAACAATCCGTTCTTTCTTAATCTGTACGGAAATCGATCCTATTTATAGGAAAAACAGTACTGCGCCTTACACGCCAGTTGCGTTTGGCGCAAAATGATGTGTCAAGTGCATGATGCAACATGCCCAGTAAAAAGCATACACGTGGCATGCGTTTTGAAAAAAATAAAAAAGAAACTCTACGTCTTACGAAGAGACCTGCGCCTAACGTACGAATCTGAATGAGTCAGAAATCCACGTGTCAGGTGCATATTAGTGCACCTGGTACATGTGGACAGAGTTGTGCCTGACAAACAGATGTGCCTTTGCCAGCTTCTTAGAAAACGCGTTGTGAAAGATTTCTTTTATCCTTTAATTTCAGAAATCTAATTTTACGGGATAATATGATTGTAACTATAAAAAATATTTTGAAAATATTATTTGTTAAAATAAATCAATTAATTATTGTTAAATAATTAATTGAGCTTTTCAAAGAATTGGGCTCAAAATATAACTAATTATCATGAATGATTAATTGGGCTTTAAAATAGGATTTTAACACTTTTCGAAATGGTTATGAATGGCTTTTCATGCTGCTCTGCCCTTGGGTTGGACCAAATTAAGGCCACATTATGTTTCATCATCGGATCCTTAAATGGGAGAGACACGATTATGTGTCTGCAAAAGCCTCCACTTTGACTGATGTTCAGGAAATCGAATGGTGTCGGGACGGAGAACGATTCTAAATGCTTTGTAGTTAAGAACTGATCTATATACGTTGGTCTCTGCAAAACAAAGTTAGTATGCAGAACAATAACTACAAGCAATCTGATTACTTGTAGAAGAAGATGTTAGCAGATAGGTGGAAACAACTCAGATAAGCACATATTGATGTAATAATGCAAACTTAGACTCTCTAAGGATGCATGAGACGCTATGCAAGGATTAAGGTTATGCAAAGCTAACAGATGACATGTCATGCAAGGTTAGGGTTATGAAAAAATAGAATGTATGTAATGCTATGCAAGGTTAGGGTTTTGCAAGGTTGCAATGCAAGGTCATGATTTTGCAAGGTTAGAAGATGTGTTGAATGATCGAAAATAAATAGAATGATTTTCGAAAATCGTTTGAAAATCGTTTGTAAGAAATGATCGGGGTCAATAAAGGAGGTCCACAGATTACGTGTAACACCCCGATAATTCTCTCTTTTCAAAAATACCTTTATAATATAAAACTTAGAGAATTACCAAAGCATTATCACCTGTGTGATAACGTATCGTCTTATTCATAATTTTGCAGCGGAAAATCATTAACTAAACTTTAACTTTATTATAACTCAAAATCAATAACAAATGTTTAGGACTTAAACAAACCAACTTAACAATTCAAGCAACTTAAATAAAATATGTTCTAAATAAAGCAGAAATTAAACTAAGCTAGTTACACAAACTCTCCACTCCAGATTCCCAATGATGCACATCTGCGAACCTGTAATGTCAATGCTATACTGAATCTGCTCACTATAAAGGATCATCACAGGATCAATAAGGCAAAGCCATGATCACATACACAAACAACGCACGTAATCAGCAAAGCTGAGTACTACATATCAAACATAAGCATTCCTAAACATGATACTAAATAATAACGTACAGGGATAAATAATAGTATAATCATATAACATTCCGCAGATAACTTTTACTGAACTAGACTCTAAACATCATTTCTCATTTTAAATGGAATAGTTATTGGAACTGAGTTGTCTTATCTACTAATGCGAAATACGGGCGCGACTCCGTACTTCAGAGTGACCTACGATATCGAGGAACCTTTGAAATAAAAGAGGGATGGTGATCAATCCATTCCTAGAAAAGCCATGGGCTACCACAATGTAGTCCAACCCTTAATGTCCAACTCTAGACGTGCACCAGTCTAAAGTCTATAACTATTCTCGTTACACTTTACGTTATTTACATATTATCACTTGTGTTGACACACACATACACATAACACATAAATAATAATCAGACAGTCACAACTGAACTTCTTTTATCTTTGGATTTAACAAGTGATCACAACTTACAATCCAAGACTACTTTAATTCCTTTTTACTCTCAACTTTCTTTACTTGTTGAACCTAGCCAACAACAATCTTACCTTTGTATAGGCATAACTTATAAACTTACCAAATAAGGTCCACAATCCTCATAAGATAATAAAAATAATACTTCTCAAAGAATACATGAATAACATGATTCATTTTCTATAACATATACTAATTCTTCATGCGAATTAATAAATAAACTTTCTTGACATGCTTGCATCAAATATTCCATACAAACATGTAATCCGATATTCATAATAAATTCCAAGTCACATGTTACACACAGGCATAAAACATGTAAAATAATTACTAGAAATCACATATATATGAACAAAGTAGGTTCCTATACATGATACTAAAATTTAAATCTTCCTTAGAACATGATACTAAGTCACATAGCACGTAATTATGTACGTACCTCGTTAAACTAGCATGTAGGCCACTTTTAATCCTTTAAAAGTCCCATACGAGATATTCTCCGCCTAGAAATCAAGGTAACTGAAATTAATAACTTTAAATAAAAATTACAGCAGCCTTAAAGTACTTAAAACCCCCTTTAAAAACGTTTAAAAGTCGAGTTTAATATCAAAACTTAAACTATTTTTAATTCCTAGCATAGGACTACCATACTAGTAATTAAAAACTCTTAAAACTATATAATAAATAAACCTTTTCTGAAATTACAGCAACTTCAAAAATTAATAAACCTCCTTAAAACATGTATAACATATTTAAAATCATATACTAAGTTAATCTCATAGTACCTAATATGCTACTATGGTTTTCTAGCAATTTAAAACCCTAAAAATTCATGTTTTCATGATTAAAACTTCAATCTCATCAAAATAAATAAATCTGAATTTTTATTCTTGTAATATAAAATATATATGAATCAAGATTACTTATTAAAACAGTAAATTAAAACCAATAATCATAATTAACATTAAAAGAAAGCATAAAATATAGTCTTTAATGAAAAGTTGAGGAAGAAGAAAAGAAAAAGGAAGAAAAAAGAGTCAAATTCCGGAATCGCGAGTGAAATATGGCAGCAGAATTGCGAAACTTGCAGAGGCCATAACTAATAGAAAAGAATCGGAATTGAGTGATTCTTGAACCTAAATTCAATAGTTTTTCGAGATCTACAACTTTCAAGAAGAAAGTTTTGGCTAAAAATAAACGGAACTATGAGAAATCTGGCCAATCAGATTTGGGTGAGAGAAAAAAACGAGTGAAGGGAGAGAAAGAAAACCATGAGGAGAGAAAGAATAGAAAGTGGCGTGAGATTTAGTGAGAGGAGAGAGAAAAATAAATCTTTGTGTGGAATAAATAATTGGATATTAAGATATTTGTAAAGAGCTTCCTTTTTGGGCTTAGGAAAAAGAGATAAGGTTTAATGAAATTTGATGATGAACAAGATAAATAACTTGGGACTTTAATCATCACCATGACTCTTTTTCCTTTTATCCTTTTACGATTTTTAGGTTCCTCAATTCCATTAGACTTCTTTTTCAATATAAATTAGTATTTAAAACTTTTTATCAAAACATGCTTAATTAAAATATTTTCAACTTTATTAAGTCATGAAAATAATTTCATTTGACTTTTAAAATAGTCAACCTTTTTATATAGTCAAATCATTTCAAAACTAATTTGTGTTTAAATATAAATATATAAATACTTAAATATATTTATAAAATCCTTTAAAATTATGGGGGATTACATGGGATGTGGGGTTTACTCAAACTGAAAAAATGGGTAAAGGGAATGTTAAAACCCTCCAATCAAATAACATAAATGGAAATCAACGTAACCAAATTCCCGTTTCCTTTCATGTAGACGCTTAACCAAATGCCACTTACTTTTATAACCTTCAACTGATGCTGATGAATTTTGCTAGCAATCGGACAAAAGCAATCTTGAAATTCTAACATATAATTACATTTGAAATTTTGTATAAAAAGTGATGCAATCAAGATCGAATAATCTTTATTTGCTTTTTAGTGTTGCATGGTTTTACTTTACTCTTAAAGTGAAGGTTTACATGTAACCCAAAATATGTCTTTATTGTTATTGTTAGTTATTTTAGTTAGTTAAAGTAACTTAATTAAATAAAGTCCGGAAAATCAGCTTGTAATTCATTTACTTAGGCTCCAAGTAGATGAGTTATCATGAGTTGTAATAAGGAAAGTAAGGTAAGGAGAGTTGCTAGGTTGGCCGTGTGATGCTTGTAAAATTTATAGAAAGTTTTTTTTCCAAAGCTTTTCTAAATCAAATGTTTTCTTATTTTGTGCTAGATTATAGAGTAGTTTTAAGGGGGAACTTTACTTTGAGTAGGGTGATTTAGACCGCGAGGCCACTTGAGGGCCGATCGTCTTCTCGCTTCCTTTTTTTTGAGTCCTCTTGGACGTCAAGTTTATTCTTCAAACTGTTAATGTAGCATTCTCTTGCTGCTTGTTGATCCCCTTGGATCTTTCCTGCCTTACCGTCATCGGTTTCGAATTGCATGAAGAGTTGGTAGGTGGAGATGGCAGCCTTAAATTTATTCAGAGTGGGTCTCCCCATTATTATGTTGTAGGGTAGAGGGATGTGCACTACTAAGAAGTCAATCAGTAGGCTTCTACCCTTGCCTTTTTCTCCCATCCGAGTGGGCTGTTTTATTGATCCGACTGGATGTACCGACTTTCTGAAGCATATGAGTGGCTGATTGAGGGGGGTGACTTCCCATTCATTGCACTTCAACTTTTTAAGGCATTCCATCGTGATGATGTCGGCTGATGACCCAATGTCTATTAACACTCTTTTGACCCTCGTGTTGGCCACCTTGAGCTCAATTACCATGGGGTCATCGTGTGGTGTATGTAACGTCCGACTGAATACCCCAAAGGTCATTATGGGACAATCGGGTCAGGGTTGTTGGACGTCAAGCACTTGCTCTGTATGCAGGCTTTGTGAGCTCTGCTGGTTAGGCCTCCCGAGGCAAAGCCACCTGCTATGACCCCGATGAAGCCTTCGGTATCCCCACTACTCGAGTGACCCTGTAATAGCCCTATTTTTAAGAGCGTTTATTCAAAAGCTAATTATAATTATTAAGTTATTTAAATTTTGAATACTCTTATTTTATTTGAGTTGCGGAGTACTATTTTTATTCGTCGTGTTTGTAGTATATTCAGTTATTTAATTTAATGAAGTTATTACAATGAAATATATTTTCAGTTTCAGTTATTACAATTTAGTTTAGTATTTAATCAAAACACGAAATCGAATTGTTACATTTTATTAAGTTTAGTCGGTTTCCCCTTGTATTTTGGCTCGTATCGGTTTGGGAGATAAGACCCAACACCATCTAGATCTTTCGTCACTTCTCAATTGTAATAGAAAATAAATCCTCAAAACCCCATACCTCCCTCCTACCCCATGAAAAACCCAAAAATCCTTTCTTCCTCTCTCATCTCGTCAGATACTGTCGGAGCTCCACCCTCCTGCCTCACCGGTGTTTTCCCCTTCGTGTTTTCTCTCTCCTCCCTCGAAGCTCTCTTTCTCCTCATCGCGCGGTTGTTTTTTGCGGTTGTGCTGCCGCTCTCGACGCTGCTGTTAGGTGGTGCTCCGCCACCACCGCACATCGTCGTGCTGCTGCTGGTTGTGGTGCTGTTAACGGTTGGTTTTCCCCTCCCCTACTCGCGTTGCTGTTGCTGGCTGTTGCTGCTGCCGTTGTTGTTTGTCGCTGCTATTATTGTGGCGGCGTTGGCACCGCCGTGTTGCTGCTGCACCTCTGCCGTCGTGGTGTTGGTGGTTGAGTTTCCCCCTCGACGGTACTAATCCTTGGCCTTCTCGCTGTTTTGATTTTATTACTTTTAGTTTTGGAATCAAATTATCAACTTGATTGTGGATGATTGTTGTTATGGTGGTTAGTGTTGCTATCGTTATAGTTAATGATGCTGAATTAGTGTTGCTTGTGAATTGATAATCCAACTTGATTTGTATTTGTGTTGATTGATTGAATATATATGGTACTTTAGTTGTGAATTGGTTTTGATGAACTCAAATTGGAGTAGCACCTTCACTTTACTAATAAATATAGTTGATGTGTTGTTGGTTGTGGTAAAGAATTATGATTAGAAGTTCTAAAGTTAGTTCAATAAAACTTATTAGTTTCATTGATTAATGGGAAGCCTTATTCTAGTTATATTGAATAGTAAGTTATACAATGGATTAATGTTCTTAATTAGAAATTGTCATTTAGATTATTGAAATGGTTTATACTAAGAAAGTGAATTGGAGTAATTCTTGAAGTTTTATTGAGTGATGGTTAGTGTTATTCATTAACATAATTGCGGTGAAATGATAGGATTGGGTTATGGAGTTGAAACGTGATGATCTACTTATATCTAGAATGGTTTTCTACTATTGGTTTAGGAAAGCTCTAAGAAGATGTCTAGTTGATGAAAGCTTACACTAAGATGTATTAATGGATGAAAAGAATTAGCTTCTAAAATGGCAAAGTAGGTGATGGGAAGTGTTCAATGGTGTTTGAAGAATAATTATTTGAGTAGACTTTAAAAGTTATCGATAAGTTATAAGAATTAGTTTGTAACAAAGCATATATGATAGGAATAGTTTAATAATTACAAGAATAACCATATGTCTAGACTCTAAAAGTGAATTAATTTAATTAGTTTACTCGCATGAAGTTAGAAAGAGATTTAACTAGTCCTTATTAGTAATGTGGAGAGTACTTCAGTTAGTTTGATTAATTATGGATTAGATTAGTGAAGATGTGGTTAAATAAAGTATTTTAGTTCGATAACTATGAACGGAATAAGAAAATAAAGTCGGCTTAATTGACTAGTGATTCACTAAAGTAAATTAGTGCGTGTGTTTAACTATATAAATCAATGTAGGTTGTGGATTACTTTTAAGAGGTCCCACTTAGATAATATAATGGTATCCTAATTAGTAATGAGATAAAATCGTTCCATAGGGTTATAGCCACGAGTCATAGTTGAGTTTGTTGTTAAATATGTGACTTGGAATTCCACTAATGGTATAGTATGAATCAAAACAGATTGTTTTCATTAATCAACCTCTGATTAATAACTTGGAGTATGTTGTGTAAGTTAACTCTCCTTAGTTAATTCTAAGAAAGAGACCTGTATATTGTAAGTATTGTTGGGACTTAATAACTAATATTATTGACAAGATGAGTATAAATTGATGAATATGAAAAGGAAATTAGTATCAACTATGTATATGCAAAAGCATGTAATGTGTGGAATTAGCTTAGTAACTCTCGTTAGTTAATTCTAACTGAGAGACCTAGTGATATTGTTGTGGATGTTTTATTAACATGATTACTTACTACCAGTTGTGCCTCATAAGCTTAATGATTGGGATTGGGATTGGGATTGGAATTGGAATTAGAATTGAAAGCTATATATGCATCGATTTGAAATATGTATTTATAAGAGTTATATGTTAAATGATTATGGTTATCTACGAGGGAAATCACTTGGTTTGGTTCGTATTCAAAGATCGTTATTAAGATTTACTAAATTATTAGATGAGTCATATGAATGATCTATTTGAGTTATGAACGATAATCGAAAGGAATCTTAAAGGGGAAAGTAGCCTCGTCTGAGTCGACGGATGAGGTGACACGAACAGTGCCCCATGGACTGTGAACCTTGGGGGTCCCACAGGGAAACCTGCCCATTGCTATGTGGGGGCAATAATCGGGAGTTATATCAAGTAATGTGAAACCTGTGATGGCTGATGAAATCAATGGAAAATTGTACTCCGGACTAGTCGCGGTTATTGGCCAAAAGTAAAGCGAATGGTTGGGCGACGACCCCATTGTCGGAGTGTACGCTTTGTCTCCTCCGATGCGTTCTCTTTCTCCCTAGTTAAAAAGAATGCTATCACAAGTATGAAAGTTATTTCGATATTGGATTCCCGATAAGGAATCATATGAGGTAAGTAATGAATGTTTATTCAGTATATGAACATGAATATCAATAGTGGTAACCTGATAAGGAGGCATATCTTGGTAAGTGATACTAATGTTGGATTCCCGATAAGGAATCGTATCTTGTTATGTGGATTCCCGATAATCGTATCTTGTTATGTGGATTCCCGATAAGGAATCGTATCTTGTTATGTGGATTCCCGATAAGGAATCGTTATAGTGAAAGTTATGATATTTATTGCCCCATAAGAGGTTGTATATAGAATAAAAGAAAGTGATTGATAGAATATGAAAGCATAAGTGTGAATTTCCATTAAGAAATCGATTAAAGGAAATGAAGATATTGTTGATATTAAAGTTGGTGACCTCAAATTTCTTACTATGAAATCATGGTAAGTCGAAAGGTTGATTAAATGAGAATATAGAAACATGTCATTGTTGGAAGTCATCTTATAGTGTTTGTTACGATGTGATTAGTGATGTATTGTGAAACGAGGAATTGGATAGAAATATAATATGTATGTTCAACAAGAATATTGCTGTTAAGCATTCTATGATTGGTATGATTGTTGAACTTATGTTGATTGCGTGAGAGTTGTTTTCATGTAAAAGCCACCCAAGCATGTGTTAATCTTATTTACGGGTTAGTACTCAGCTTTGCTGATGTGTGTACGTTGTTTTGCATTTCTGTGACCTGTCACTTGGTGAGTGGCAGTATCTTCAATGTTTCAGGTTGAAGTCGTGAGTTATTCTTTTGCAAGTTGAAGCTGATACGAGATGGTGCAGTATTATATTTGTTATTGAAGTGAGGACGCTCCACTTGTAATAGTTAATCGTTTATTTTCGATAATCTATTTTTTCATTTAAGAATCGTTAGCTAGTGCTCCTAATTCTCTGTTGGTTGTTGCTCTGCGAAAGAGTTGAGGTTGTTGAGCTTTGGGATTTGGAAATATTTTATAAATTGAATTTGCAAACAGGTTTAAATCATTTCTCACTTTAACGTGGTGTTATTTTCAAAGGAAACTCTGCCGGATTTTCTGTAGAAATTTATGAGAATAAAGTTTGAGAATCAGAGCATTGGGAATTGAGTCCCACGCTCTCCGATGTAGTTCGGTGAGTGTGATGGTAATAGTATGGGTTATCTCGACTAGAGTCTCTTTCGCTGTGCTTAATCCTTTATAAGCTGGTTGGGGAAATCCGGGCTGTTACAGACCCGCTTTCCGCTTGCCTTTCTCCTCACTCGTGTGCTTGAGCTAACGGTTCACCTTGCCTTGATCCGCTAGATTGTCTAAGTAATTTTTGAGTTCATTACAGTCCTTGGTGGTATACATACATTCTTTGTGGTACTTGCACCACTTACTCTTATCTCTCCAAGTAGAGGACGTTCTGATGGGAGGTTGGCGGGGAAGCATTGACTTGTCTTTGATGTCCAAGTGAATTTCTCTTTGGTTCTTGCTGAACCGAGGGTCGTGGCAATGCTCGCTGAATCTATCTGACCGACCCCCTGTCTTTTGTTGCTTTGGTTGGTCCTTATGGTTTCCTTCCTTCTTTCTCTTCTTGCTCCCGTCATCCGAGTGGTGATACATGTCTGTCACCTGAATGAACCTTTGAGCTTTCGTCATTGCCTTCGAGAAGGTCTTCACTTTGCTTTGCGCCAAGGAACATTTGAGCCGACCGGGCTTGAGTCCAGACATTAGGGCGGCGAAAGCCACCGCATCTTGTAAGTCTAAGACTTTAAATGATTCTTCATTGAACATTTTGATGTAGTCGGCCAAGCTTTCATTCTTCTCTTGCACGATCCCCATCAGATGGTGGCTCGTCTTTTTCAGCCTTTTCTCTGCCACGAAGTGATCGATGAATCGGGTCTCAAGCACTGAGAAGTTGGTTATGATTCCAGCAGGCAGTTCTTGGAACCAGTTCAAGGCGAGGCCTATAAGGGTGGTGGGGAAGAATTTGCACCAGGTGGCCTCGCAGCTGGTCTACGCGCTCATTTGTTGTAACGTTTATTGAAGCTGAGTAGCTATGAGGGTGATATCTGTTGCGACCAGGGGTTGAGGTTTGACATGCTGTATTTGTTGTAACGGGGACAGATGATCCCCGTGGGACGGTTCTTGGTTGGGGTCCATGGTCTAGACTGTAGGAGATCGATGAGAGGGAGGTGAAGGTACCCGTTCGGATCTCCTATGGTGAGAAGATAAGGGTGCCCTCTTAGATCTTTGGGCCTGTGCTGAAGGTTGTTTGATGCGGGTGCTCTTGATTGGGGCCATTTTTGAGTAACAATGAGGTAAGTTTTTGCTGAGTACCACCAGGGTGAATCGCACTGAGTGGTGGTGAAGCAACTTCTTGTGCGTTCCCCGCAAACGACGCTAAACTATTTCCGTCTAGAAATTAAGGATGCTAATGTGTGTTGAGTAGGAGTGGGCCCCAAGAGCGTTGACCTGAGCTAATTATCTATGCACCGGAAACCTACAAAACAAGGTTAGACTACCTCGGGTGTTGTTCCAGGATCTCCCCTCCGATGCTCAAGTAGTTAATGATAGAGGTAGAGAGAGAAAGTCTAGAAAGAGATGCTCTAGTTTGTTAGGTGAGAATTCAATACCCATTCATTGATGAAGCTGCTAGTATTCTTAGTGCTGGGGATTCCCAGACATGAAGTATGGGGTGAATGGGCTTTTGGGAGTCAATGAGCATGTTACCTTTTCAGGCATTGACTATTTCAACCCTTTAGTGGAATCCTAACCCTTGATTAGTTCAACTTAGTGGTGGGACCCACTGCAGACACCTGCCCACTGCTCCGTGGAGGCTTCTTGTGCTCTAATTGGGCTGCTGACCAATTGGACCCAAACAATTCTCATGGACATGCATACTTTATACTTGGCTATGATTCTCCATGTATTATAAGAATAACCTAAGTGATAAAGAGTATATAATATAAGCATACTTGGATATAATTCTTGAGTATATAATATAAACTATTATGAAGAGTATCAACAATCTAAGAATTCTAAGGGCTAATATGTGGACGACAACATATGATGGAGCCAAACATTCCCTAAATATGTTAGCCGTACATATACAAATTCTGCAAATCTATATAATAGATCACAGAAACAAAGGCATCCAAATTAGAGAAACTTCAAAACATTTATATAAACAAGTATATACATGACAATCCATAGTGAAATAAATACTAGCAATTCGAGTAACATTTAGGATCCTGAATGCAGGGGAAGAAAACAAAAAGAAACTGAATCGAAATAAAAGTAGATGTTTTTGAGGGGAAAAGTTATAAACCTAGAAAATTTATGCAAAAGAAGATTCTTCCGAGTATATACGTAATCTTATATCCCTAATTTTAACCTAAAAATGCTCCTAACCTTAATACAAGTATGATTTCATTCACTTCTTGCTCAAACATATTTCATGATCAAAATATAATAAATTTTTGGCATTTCATGATATTTCATTCCAACATGAACCTACTTTATCTCCCCTAACGTTAGGAAAACTCTCTCATCAATGTGTCAATCAGCAAACCTAAAGGTGATAAGGTTACCGATCAATGGTTAAAGATATTATATGATGGAGGATGATTCACAACATAGGTGCCCAATCTTCTTTATGGGCCCATCTTAGTATGTTGTGGTGTTGCTATTGGAGTGTATATTATACATTTGTAGGTATGCAAGATTAGGTTCCTTTCCAACCACTAATTATAGGGGGAACGGATCATGCTTGACATTTGGTCTCAATCATGGTATAGCCACAATATGTAATATATCATGTCCTTATGTAGAAGATGTGAGTTTTGATTTATGAGCAGTGGCCTAGAAACTAATTGCAATCGCTTCATGCATGTCTCTGCAAGGACATTTTGTGTGTTAACATGGGTTATTGGAGGTTCCACGTCGATCTTAATTGACATATCATAGTCACTAAATGTTCAGGATGTAAATTATGTGGTTTATCAATTCTGATTTTCTTGAGAAGATAATTTGAAAATTAAACTTTGAAACGTGTAATTTGTGCGAGTAATTTTGCAAAACCGACATTTTTTTGTTGATAAGAGACTAACGTGAGACTAGGGATGTGTTAATCAATACCGGAATATATCTGAATGGTACGGTCCACATAAAAGCTAGGTATAGTAGCCTTCAAATGTCTTCATAAATTCTTTTCAAGAGTGCAAGATCTTCACCTTCAAGTTTATTTAAGAAGGTCGTATGATCAATTTTCCAAGCGAGCAAGCCTTGCAATTATACTCGTTTGATTGTGGGGGTACGCATGCTTTTCAATGGATGCCCATTTGTGTTTCAGACGATTTATGTCATCATGCTTGTTCCAAGGTAACCAAAATAATCGTGCCATAAATTGAATATCTCTTGGTGGTTTACCCTAATGGTGAGGCACCATTTTTTTTAATTGGACTGATGTAAGTAAAATACAGTCGTGAGTATTATGCAATAGCAGAAAAAACTTTAAGTGACACAAACTAACTGATCCAGTTTCGAAAAAACCAATTAATGGATCAATTAAAGTCAACTGATCGGTTTGGCTTCTTTGACTAGATTAGATGACATTAAGTCTGGCCCAAAAATGAATTCCATTTTCTCCTTCTCTAAACTAATCCGGTTGGGCTTAATGGCAAGAAAAGTTGGCCCAACTTAATAAATGATCTCATCGTGCAGCTAACCCCATTATTCTCCCTCTTTCACATTCTCTCTCTACCCTAGGGATTCTTGTCAACCCTTTCCTCTCTCCAGAGCAATTCGCTCGTCATTCATCATCTATTCACCATCTCTTATCGCTCATCATCGTTCATCGCTCATCGCTCATTGCTTATCGCTCATCGTTCATCGTTCATCATCTCTTTTGTTCTTCACCAGCGATTCCTCCATTAGCGAATACCAACAAACCCGAGCCCATCATGCGTTGATCGTTCGCCGTTCATCATTCCCTGTTCACCATACTTCGTTGTTTGTCATTTGCCTCTCATCTCTCAATCTTTGTTCGTCGTTCAACAATATGTCATTCAAAATCTGAGTTAATTTGAGTTAATCTTCATTCGTCGTTCAACAATATATAATACAAGACTTTGAGGTTTTTCGTTTTTAATTTCTGTTTTTTTTTTCTTTTTTAGTCTCGTTGTAATTCCAGATATGAGTCTATTTCTTTCGTTTTATTATTTTTGCTTGTCTTTCCAAATTGTTTTCGTCTAGAAATTAAGTATGTCAAGGTTTGCTGATTAGGTATTGGGTCAGATCTCGTTAACCTGAGTCAATTGTCCGTACACCGGAATCCTGCAAAAGACAAGGTTAGACTGCCCCATGGGTTGTTTCGGAATCGCTTCTCTGATGCTCAAGTCAGTTGATGATCAAGCTAGAGAGAGAAAGTCTAGAGAGAGATGCTCTGGTTTTTTAGGTAAGAATTCAATACCCGTTGATTGATGAGGCAATAGGTATTTATAGGGCTCTGAGATCTCTAGCTGGACGACACTCATAGCCGGAAAGCACCCACTTGAGTGGGCTTCCTGAGTTTAGGTGGCAAAATCACCGGCTGAGGCACTTCTTCTTGATAATTGGGCTATAGCGGAAATGAGCCCAAATAATTAGTCCCACGCCGGGGGTGGGGGATCATGGAAACCTAGCTGAATGTCGCCCACTCGTGGCGGAATCCCGATCAACTTGAACCTTTTGAACTCAAAATAATTGGATGGCTAGGTTACTTGAATACGACCGACTCGGTCTTGGACGGAGAAGGAAAGGCTAACCCAGAATATGGGAGAGAGAGGACGGCCGACCCGGTCTCCAGGAGAAGGGAAGGGCCGAGCCAGTCTTCGGGAGAAGAGGGGAGGCCGACCCAGTCTCTAGAGAAGGAGAAAGGGGAAGTGCCGACCCGGTCTTCCGAAGAGGGGGAAGCGCCATCCCAGTCTCTCGAGAAGGAGAGAGGGGGAGTGCCGACCCGGTCTTTAGGAGAGAGGGGGGAAGTGCCGACTCGGTCTTCAAAAGAGGGGGGGGGGGAGTGCCGACCCGGTCTCTTCGAGAAGGAGAGAGTGGGGAATCCCGACCCGGTCTCTCGAGAAGGAGAGAGGGGGAGTACCGACCCGGTGTTCAAGAGATGGGGGAGTACTGGTTGATGCTTCCGCTTTGTAGTCCAGGTATTACTCGGACGAGGGGCTGATGATCCCCAAGCTTGTCCGAGTGGGTGCCTTCTTTACATAGCCATTTTTCGACTAAGAAAGTGGCTCGGCAAGGGAGGTGGAGGTCCTCTTGGGCCGAGTAGGCTGGACGCCATTGAGATGAGAGGCTAATTAGCCCCAAGCTTGTTCGAGCAGGTGCGTTCTTTACTTAGCCATTTTTGACTAAGAAAGCGGCTCGGCAAGGGAGGTGGAGGTCCCCTTGGGCCGAGTAGGTTGGACGCCATTTGGATGAGGGGCTAATGATCCCCAAGCATTTCCGAGCGGGTGCCTTCTTTACTTAGCCATTTTTGACTAAGAAAGCGGCTCGGCAAGGGAGGTGGAGGCCCCTCTTGGACCGAGTAGGTTAGATGCCACTCGGATGAGGGTCTAATGAGCCCTAAGATTGTCCGAGCGGGTGCCTTCTTTACTAGCCATTTTTGACTAAGAAAGCGGCTCGACAAGGGAGGTGGAGGTCCCCCTTGGACCGAGTAGGTTGGAAGCCACTCGGATGAGGGGCTAATGTACCCCAAGCTTGCCCGAGTGGGTGCCTTCTTTACTTAGCCATTTTTGACAAAGAAAGCGGCTCGACAAAGGAGGTGGAGGTCCCGTAAGGCCGAGTAGATTGGACACCACTCAGATGAGGGGATAATGAACCCCAAGCTGGTCCGAGTGGGTGCTTTTTGCCTTTCCTTGGATGCCACTTGACATGCGCTGTCTCTGGGTTGTGGGAGCCCCTTGGGACATTTCAACTTCTAGAAAGTTATTGCTTGTTGGTGACGTATCGACTTCTCTGGACTTCGACCTTTAGGCCGCTGAATTTGTTTTGAGCCGCCTAGGAGAGCCCCACCAGGGGGCTCAAACAATGCATCCAGGTCCATTATTGAACGCGGGATGGCGCGCTCCTCGAGGTGGTATATAAATAAGGGAGGTAGAGATGATTCAGAGATCACTTTCTCCATAATTTCTCTTTCTAAAATCCTCAAAAGCTTCTCTTTCTCTCTCTACACCTAGGCTTCCTTTTCTCTCTAGGTCAGAGTCCAGTTCGTCCGGCTAGGTACACACTTTTTTTTTCCGTTTAAGTCCTTTTCTTTCCTTTCAATAAAATCGACTGACCCCCTCTGTTGATAAATAATCGGGTGCTCGTCTGAGTCAATGACACCCCCAGCTTCACCTTCTTACAAGCTGTCCGAGGAGGTAAAGAGAATGCGGATGGCGTTGGTGTCAACTTTAATAAGTTGCGCGAATCCCTCGGCCGTGCCCGATGCGACCTCTTTCCCAAGTTCTCCTCTGCAGGTAGAAAAGGAGGTTGAGCGCACTGCCCCCTTTCCTTGGGAGGTGTCCCTGAGTTATCCCTCTTCAAGGAGTTACTTAAACCGCTATCTGTCTGATTGTGTAGTTAGGATAACTATGCCGGGCGATGAAGGCGAGGCGTCGACAAATGGCCAATTTGAGTATCCTAACTTGGATCAAAGGGTGCTCCGGGATCCAAGTTTCCCCTCCTTCTCTAATAAAGGCCATTTTGGAGGATCCTCGGGGATAAGCCGCAAGGTTTAAAATTAAGGATCCGTACCTCCTGGTCCGACCCGATGCATGCCATACAATCTTGTCTCCTCCTCCCGGCTGTACAACTTTCTACTATAAGGCCATGGATATGGGCCTTATGTTCCCCTTGACCCAATTTGAGAAGGGCCTAATGAACGCGTACAATCTTTGTTTGGGCCTGATATCTCCTAACTCTTGGAGAGAAATATTGGCCATCCAGGTCATCTGCGAGATTATTGGGGTTAAACCGACCGTGACGTTGTGGCATCATATATAGAAGCTAGTAGAGATGATGGCTGGCGAGGACGGACTGGGTTGGTGGTGCTTCCAAGCAAGGAGGGGTTACCGGTCGGTGTTGGACCTACCGTCTTCTCAGAAAGAATTTCGAAGGGGATTTGCTTTTGATTTGTTTAGTGGAGAATGAGGGGTGCCGACATTGCCTTCATCCACCGAGCCAAATCACGAGCTTAACTTCAAGGTGCCCGAGTTGACTGATGACGAGGCCGTGGCCGCTTGATACATGCAGCTCGAGGCCAAGATCGTCAATGGTGGGGAGATCTTCGTTGCTGGCAATTGGTTGCCCAGCAGAAAGTTGTTCAAGAACGAGATTTTTTTTGCTGTAATGGGATTGAGTCCGGCCTTTCCCAAGGGTAATTCGGCAGAGGGGGTCCGGTTTACATTTTTGCATTTTGTTTTACTTCGTAAATTTCTAACTATTGTTTCTTTCGCAGAATCCTCCCTCGCCTACATCAAAGAAACCGAGCCGGAGATGGCTGAGCCATTAACATCTGCAGCTTTGAAGGTGGCGTGGATCCGAGCCGAATTGAATGCCAAAACAATGAAAAAATCCGCTGCGCCTAAGGTATTCTCGTCCGAGCCCATCTTTTTTGTGCATTAATTCTTTCGTGTTTTTTTGACTATCACATCGAGTATTCAGGATCCAGCCAATCCTAAGCCCAAGAAGCGCAAGGAGCATGCCGACGATAAGGTCGCGCTGACTGAGAAGGCTGTGACCAAGGCTCGGGCTGAGAAAGAATTGGGCAAGAAGGCAAAGACCCATGTTCTAATCGAGGTGAATAGCCCCCGAGTGGTCCGGGGCAGGTGAGACTGACATATCCCTGCACGCGTCAAACTTTGTCCCTGTAAGTAGCCATGTGTATACTCATTGCTCCCCATCTCCGGCCTGGGAGGGGGCTGACAAAACAACGACCAAAGTGGTCATTCCCTCTACCAAGATTCCCAAGGAGGACAAGAATTAGAGGGTCAATGAGGCCATGACGATCATTTGTACGGAGACCGACCAAGAGCGCATAAATAAAGTCTTCGGGAAGAATGAGACGAAGGAGCTCTACCTTTCGCGGCTTGATGTTAGCTCCTCGCTAAAACGCCTTTCATAATTTGATGTTTTTATATTGTTGCTAACTTTTTCTCTGTTCTAACAGTTGTCCATCCAAATGACCAATGTTTCAGAGAATCGCATAAAATATGTTTGAGGAGATCAGGGTGCTGAAAGACGAAGAAAAGAAGCAGTTTGATACCATGTGGAAGGTGAAGGAGGAGACGCGGCTCGCCGAGGCTCGAATGGACGAGGCCAACCAGGGCATCAAGGCTGGCAAGAAGGGTTGGGAGACTGAGCGTAAGATCTGGGCGAAGGAAAAGGCCGACTTAACCATGGCAAAGACTGGTGCTGAAACTGCGAAGGCCGATGCTGAGGCCAAAGTCACCTTAATTCAGGCTGACCTGTATCGGATCAAGTATAAACTAGGCACGATTGAGGGGAAGGCCATCTGGTCCGAGGAGCAGTGGTTTACTCACTGGAAAGCTTCCGAGGCATGCGATGAGTACAACGCCGAGATTGGGCAGGTGTCTCATCAACTGGGTGAGGATGAGGCGCTGGAGCGGCTAAAGGTCGTTTTGGCAGAGACTTGCCCATCGCTGGATTGGAGCACTGTCTGGTCTCTGTACCAGGAGATCTATGATGCGGAGGCCGATCAGATTCACGCCCAGATGGAAAAAGAAGATGCCGAGGCTGAAGCTAGGTTGCAACCTGCTAAGGGTGAGCTTGATGAGACCTCCCAGGTTGCAGGAGTTCCGAGGCTGATCTTGATAAAGTGCCTCCTAGATCTTAGGTTGCTTTATTTTTCTATCTTTTTGCTATGTAATACTGCCGATGAGTCGGCTACTTTTATAGTTTGCGATCTTTTCAATCAATGTATACAACTTTTCGGGCTTTGTCATTTGCAATTTTGTTCTGACTAACTCATTTTGTTTTATATAGAGATGCGCAAGTAATACATTACGACAAGTAGTAAATTACCAAGCAATTAATGATGCTGAGTGGACAGGTTAAGTCTTTATTGATAAACCGAATGGACAGGTTAAGTCCTACTGCTTACAGAAAGAGCCGAGTGGACTGGTTAGGTCCGGCTTAGTACTGAAAATGCCTAATGGCTACATTTCTTGCTTGGGAGTCTACCTAGCTTATGCCCTCATTGCAAGTGACAAAAGCTACACATAAAATTTCTTAAGGTTGTCGGCATTCCATGGTCGGGCCAATGACACCCCTTCAGACGATTCTAGTCGGAATGTTCCGGGCTTGACGACCTTTGTTACTTTGTAAGAACTATTTTTCCCCGAGCTTCCCTTTAAGGTGCGAAAGTCCAGTAGCTTTGACTTTTCGAACTACCCAGTCGCCATGTTGGATCTGTCTGGCCTTTACTCGACGGTTGAAGTGCCCAGTTATCCTTTGCTTGTACTGAATGGATTGCAACAAGGCGTTGCCTCAGGTTTCAGACAACAGATCCAAGTTCATAAGCTTTTCTTCCTCGTTTTTGTCAAATTCGTAGAAGGTCATTTGTGGAAAAGGAATGCCAACTTCTATTGGGAGCACATCTTCGCTTCCATAGACCAGGCCGAACGACGAGTGGACCGTTGCTTCTTTCGTTGTAGTTCTGGCCGACCAGAGTACTCCTGGCAGGTCGTCCACCCATGCTCTTTTGGATGCTTCCAAGGAATTTTTGATTCCTTTCAAGACTATTTTTTTGGCCGATTCGACCTTCCCGTTTGTTTGTGACCTTGAAACAGCTGAGAACTTTGCTTGAACGCTGAATCGGGCGCAATAGTCTCGGATAGGACCACGGTTGAACTGTCGGCCGTTATCCGAAACTAGATCCATAAGCACCCCGAACCTGGTGATGATCTTTTTCCATATGAAGGCATGAACCTGCTTGTCCGTTATGAAGGCTAATGGCTCGACTTCTGTCCAGTCGGTGAAGTAATCAATGGCTACGATCGAGAACTTTCTTGGCCGGATGCTGGGGGGAAAGGCCCGAGCAGATCCATGCCCCACTTATCGAAGGGTAGCACAACTTGAATTATAGTAAGGGGAGTGGCTGAAGCCCTGGGGATGTCCGAGTGGATCTGGCATGAGGGACATCTTCTAACTAGTTCCTGGGCATCCGACTTGAGTGTGGGCCAATAGTAGTCGGCCCTTAGCGCTTTTCCAGCTATGGTTCTTCCCCCTTGATGACTTCCGCAAGCCCCTTGGTGTGGGCCAATAGGATGTAGTTATCTTCTTCGGGAGTTACACATTTCAGTAGGGGGTGAGTGAAAGATTTCGTCTTCATGCCATAAAAACCAACCCGACTTGTGTTTGACTCGTTCGGCCTCCTTTGGGTCGTTTGGCAGCAATCCGTCTCGCAAATATTTGACCACATCTTCCATCCATGAAGAGGTTCAGTTCAAGGCGAGCTGTTCTTTGGTGTTTATGCTTAGTACTTTGAGCACTTCCCATGTTATGGTCCGGGGGGCCTATCCTTCGGCTGAGCTGGCCATTCGAGCTAGGGCGTCGGCCAGTTAGTTTTTCAATCGCGGTATGTGGGTGATTCGGAAATTGGAGAGCGTGTTGATGACATCTTAAGTTTTGGCCAAGTACATTCTCATGTGATCTTCCTTGGCCTTATACTCACCTGAGACCTAACCCATTATGAGTTATGAGTCGGACTTGGCGTTAACGGATGATGCCTCGGCCAAGATACATAGCTGGAGTTCGAAGATGAGAGCTTCGTACTTGGCCTCGTTTTTGGACCCCAAGAACTCGAACTTAACAGTATACTCCATTTTGTCTCCGACCGAGGCTTGATTACAAGCCCGGCTCCGCACCCAGTTTTGGTGGAGGAGCCATCTACCTCTAGCTCTCATTGCTCTTGTTATCTGACCAAGGGCTGGGTTGTACACTGAGTGATAAAGTCGGCTAGGGCATGGGCTTTGATTGCTCTCCTTGGTTCGTATTCAGGCCGAAATCAACGATTTGGTTGGCCAAGTCAGTCATCCAACTGGAGTGATTCCTGCTCTCTCTTACTTTCCGAGGCGGCTGTCCGGTGTGGACCTTGATCTGATGCGCTTGGAAGTAAGGTTTAAGCTTCCGACTTGCTATTCCAGTGTGGACCATTTTTTCCACTTCGCTGTACTTGGCTTCCACTCCGTGGTAAGCGTGGCTGATGAAGTAGAAAAGGTGTTGTTTTCCGTCCCTTTCGGCCACTATGACTATGCTGAGCACATATTCTGAGACGACCAGATAAATGAACAAAGGTTCCCCCGGCAACGGGGATATGAGCTTTGGGAGGGACGAAAGGTGCTTGTTGAGGGAAGCGAAGACCTATTCGGCCTCCTCGTCCCAAACATACTCTTTTTTTTTAGAGATTTGAAGAAGAATAAGCTCTTACCTGCTAACCGAGAACGAAAGTGTCCGAGGGAAGCAAAGCAGACGGTTAGGCGCTGCACCTCCTGCACGTTCCGAGGAGATTTAATCTCCTTTAGTGCTTTGATTTTGTCGGGGTTGGCCTCGATTCCCTCTTCATCGACTAAGAATCCGAGGCATTTCCCCCCTTTTACCCTGAAGACGCACTTTATGGGGTTTAACATCATGCAGAATCGCCTGAGTGTTCCCAAGGTCTCTCTTTTGTCTGATGGGTGATCCGACTCAGCCTTCTCTTGCCTTTCATATCATCATCGTAAACCTCAATGTTCTGACCCAGCTGGTCGCTGAAGATCTTGTTGACCGTTTGTTGATATGTATCCCCGACAGTTTTGAGGCCGAATGGCATCATTTTGGAGCCGTAGAGCCCTTGAGGGGTGACAAAAGGTAGTGTGGACTCTATCCTGGTCGGCCATAGGTATTTGATGATAGCCGACATTTGCGTCCAAAAAGCTGAGGAGAGCGTTGCCGGCCGTAGAGTCGACCAGCCTATCGATCTTGGGAAAGGGGTGGTTGTCTTTTCGGCAGGATTTATTCAAGTCCGTGAAGTACACGTACATTCGCCATGCCTCATTCAATTTTTTGACCAGCACTACATTGGCCAACCATTCTGAGTATTGACACTCTTGTATTAACCCTGCTTCGAGCAGCTTTTTAACTTTCACGGTGGCCGCGACGTTCCTTTCAAGGCCTTGCTGCCTCAGTTTTTGCTTGATTGGCCTGAACCCCTCTTTGATGTTCAATTCGTGGTATGTGACTTTACGGTCGAGTCCGGGCATTTCTGTTGCTTGATAGGCAAATACGTCCTGATACTCTGTGAGTATTCGGATGATTTCCTCTCTTGTTGAGGGTCCATGGTCTTGCCTACCCTCACTGTCTGACCGTGCTCTGTGCTGAACATTACTTTTTCGTCTTCTTCGACCGACTAAGGGCGTTCGTACTGTTTGGAGTTTTCTGTGATGTAAACCCCGAGGCCGCTTGAGGGGTGATCTTCTTCTCGCTTTCTCTTTTTCGAGTCCTATTGGACGTGGGTTTTATTTTTTAGACTATTTACATAGCATTCCCTTGCTGCCTGCTAATCCCCTTGTATCTTTCCCACATTAACATCATCAGTTTCAAACTGCATGAGGAGCTGGTGGGTGTGGTGGCAGCCTTGGCTTTTTTCAGAGTGGGCCTCCCCATTATTATGTTGTAGATAGGGTAAAGGAATGTCCACCACCAAGAAGTCAATTGGTAGGCTTCTGCCCTTACCTTTTTCAGCCATTCGAGTGAGTAGCTTTATTGATCTGACTTGGTGTACCGAGTTCCTCCCGAAGCCTATGAGTGGCTGATTGAGAGGGGTGACATCCTGCTCGCTGTACTTGAGTTTTCGGAGGCACTCTATCGTGACAATGTCGGCAAATGACCCGCTGTCCACTAGTACTCTTTTGACCCTTGTATTGGTCAGTTTGAGTTCGTTGACCAGGGGGTCATCATGTGGTGTATGTAGCGTCCGACAAGACTCCCCAAAAGTCATCACGGGGCAGTCCGGTCGGGGCTGTTGGACGTCAAGCACTTGGTGCTTAAGAATTTGGAGGTGGGCTTTGTGGGCTCGGCCAGTTAGGCCTCCCGAGGCAAAGCCACTGGCTATGAAACCAATGAAGCCTTCGATGTCGCCGTTGTTCGACTGACCAACCTTCTGTTCGCCCTTCTCTTCATTGGTGTGTTTGATGTAGCGGTTCAGCTAGCCTTGTTCCGCTAGGTTGTCCAAGACCTTTTAAGTTATCTGTAGTCCTTGGTGGTGTGTCCACACTCCCTGTGGTACTCACACCACACACTCTTGTCTCTTCAGAAAGAAGACGTTCTGATTGGGGCTGGTCGGGGGAGCATGGACTTATCCTTGATGTCCAATCAGATCTCCCTCCGATTCTTACTGAATCAGAAATCATTGCCATGGTCACTGAATCGATCTGGCCGACCCACCTGTTTTTTGCTGCTTTGGTTGGTCCTTGTGATTCCCTTCTTCTTTCCTCTTCTTGCTCCCATCATCCGAGTGGCGACATATGTTTGTTGCCTGGACGAACCTAAGGGCCTTAGTCATGGCCTTCGAGAAGGTTTTCTTCACTCTCAGCCAAAGACCATCTGAGCCGACCGGGTTGAAGTTCGGACATTAGGGTGGCGAAGGATATCGTATCCTGTAGGTCTGTGACCTTCAATGATTATTCATTGAATCTCTTGATGTAGTCGACCAACTCATTCTTATCTTGCTTGACCCCCATGAGGTGGAGGCTAGTCTTCTTCTGTCTCTTCCTTGCCACGAACTGATGAATGAACATGTCCTCTAATACTGAAAAATCAGTAATGATTCCAGCAGGGAGCTCTTGGAACCAGTTCAGGGTGAGGCCCTTGAGGGTGGTCGGGAAGAAACGACACTGTTAATGCTAAAATTTATCGCTTACGACTAAATTAAAGTTTGGGACGATTCAACCAGATTATGTGTAAGACAATGCAATGAATGAATACAATGGGGATCAAAGGGGACGAACACACAAAGATGGTGACGCGGAAAACCCCAATGAAGATGGGTAAAAACCGCAGGTGGATGGAGATCCACCAATCTACTATGGTTGACTGTCGTTATGAGCTAGGGACAATTGTTACAAAGTGTGTTTTTCTTTTCGCCTAGTACAAAGAATGTTTTCGTAGTCCTATCTAATGATGCTTGTTCTTCTTTTGTATGCCTTTTCTTCCTTTGGCATTTTTCCAACGAATACAATAATAAATTCTAAATCTATTACAATGGTAACGATAGCTTGATTATAGGAGATCTTCCTAATTATACTCCAAAATTGCAATCTTCTTCCCTCCTTTGCATACTATACTCTCTGTCGACGGATCTCACGGCTAATTTAATGCCTTGCTGAACTCTTTCCATTTTCAGATAATCCGTTACATGTACTTCAATTGTCCATACCCTCGTGTCTTTTCGTTGCGTCTTTACGTCACAGTCGTCATGTCATCATGTCATTATGTCAACGTCATCCTGCAAAAACTCAGCCATAACAGTTTGCCCCCAATTGTCGAATCGGGGTTATGCGAAAACCATGAGAAAATTGTTAAAAAATCATAAAACCAAATGAAGAATCTTTAATGCAATCAAGGCACTTCACCAAAAATAAGCATAGAAAAAATCTCATGCGATAGATATGGAAAATATCCTTCGGAAAAAACATAAGGGAGGAAACCCAAAGGTCTCAAAACGAAAAAGGTAGTTTTTTGTTTTTTTAAATAGCCTTTTAATTCTAACCGTTAGCCCAATGTCATGATTGCCTTTGAAGGCATGAATATCGTGGGCGGTTAAGGATTCTACTTTCACCAAATCTTTCTCTCTCCTTAAGTAAGATAGTTTCCATAACTCCCATTATTCTCTCCGCCGGAAAATCGACCACTGATACCAGGTAATTTCATACTTTCCGTTCGTCAATTCTTTAATTCGCACTGTTTTCTTCTCTTCCTCAATTGCACTTATGGCACCTAATAGACGTAGCATTAGGACATTCGTGAAAAACCAAGAAAAATCGAGAGGTAAAGAAAAAGTCGTGGAACAGAGGAATGAAAATGAGGATGAATTGTCAACGATGTCAGAGGAAGACATGCTAAGGTTTTTAGACTTAGGGAATTTGCCCGAAAGTACTGTTATTAGGAATGCCGATCTGATGAACCACCAGAAACATGTCCCCCAATGGGTGGTGCTTTATGATACCCTTCAAAATAGGTCTGAGACTTCC
The DNA here is from genome assembly GCF_026745355.1 of Beta vulgaris subsp. vulgaris. Lineage (NCBI taxonomy): Eukaryota > Viridiplantae > Streptophyta > Magnoliopsida > Caryophyllales > Amaranthaceae > Beta > Beta vulgaris. Next base: position 28,909,401 of record NC_079208.1, read on the forward strand.
CTTCACCCCCCTACCAAGAGACCTGATGCAAATTTACCAGATCAGCCCTGGGCAGATTATGCCTCAAGTCTAGCGGATTCTAAGCGTCATCGACAGGGTGACAACGTCATGGGAAGAAGCCTTCACCCTTCACGACCTACTGCTATATTATGAAATTAGGGTCAAAGCAAAAATAGAATAGCCCTACATGCAAAAGCGAGGTTAGAACCTCTGGTTGGGGGAGTTCAATCGAATGACAAAGGTTGGAAAAACAGATTTGTGTTTTCGAAGAGGTCTTCGCTAGGGGAAGCTGGGAAGTCCCTGATTAGCGGTTGAAGCATTGAAGGTCTGTTTATTTTTAGTCTTTTTACATTAGTATTGCGTCGTTAACACTACTCTTACATCGTTTCTACTGCAGGTCTTAACCCCAAGTTACTGTCGCATCACGACGAGTCTCAGAGTCTCTGTGACAAATTTTTAAAAGTACCAGAAGAAGACAGGCAGTTCAGAAGAATTCTATTCGCTTCTCAAGATAGTTGTTCATCTATGATATCTAGTAATTTTACTTATTTTTCCTGTCTTAGGGTACAACTTTTACCAGCAAAATTCACTTTACTGACTGAACGTTATTGGACAGGTTCATCACAATCGCGCCCTAGGGGGAGTCTGGACAGCCAAGCACTGGCTGAAATGCTGCGCAAACGCAAGAGGGAATCCTCTGCTGACACTGTAAACCTGTCGACGTCGTCGACAAGAAGGACTCAACGATCGTCGTCCACTTGGACGAGAACAAGATGTTGCGTCTAAGACGCGCAAAACCGACTTTCTGGCCCCTCCAGACAAGAGTGGGCCTTCGTACACTGTTCCCGACGACTTTATGTCATTGGAGAGGTCCATATGGCCTGAGGCTGACAGGTTCCTTTTTCCTAGTGCTATGGAAAGGATTAAGGAACACAGTCTTCCTCGCATGATGTCGGATGTATTGGAACTCATATTCTAGGTATAGATACTTAACTTACTTTGAGACGCCATGCTATTACGACAATAACTTATAGCTGCCAAATGACATACATTCTCCTGTCTTTATGCAGTCCTCTCAACATCTCCTTAGGGTGACGAGGGAGATCTCATCCCTGCGGAAGGGTCACTTGACCATGAAGCAAAGGATGGAGAAGGCTGAATCGGACGCGAAGTCTAAAGGCACTGAAGTGGAGTCTTACAAGAAATCTATGGAGGATATGGGGGTAACCTAAAGAAAAATGGAGAAGAGCTGGAGGAAATTAGGAAGAAGGCGACCAAGTTGGAAGAATCCTCGCGTCGGGAGATCGAGACTCTCCAAGCGAGTGTTGACGCACAGAAGAATGAACTGGACCTTCTTAAGGCCGAAGTGACGATCAGGGTCAGGGCTAAGCTAATGTACCAATTCCTGATGAAGAAGACGTCGTCGTGGACGCCACAGAAGGATGTCGACCTGTACCTTAAGTACATGGGGTCAATGAAGGATCTGATGGACGAAGAAGACTTGGCTGCGATGGCGGATCTTCATCAAAGGTGGATGAGAATGCTCCGTCCTGCGCCGGGTTTATTGCGTCGGACGTGCCGCCCGACCCGGAGACTGAGAAAGAGGTCGCAGCCGCTCTTTTGTCAACTGATGTGTCGCCAGAAAAAGAAGCAAACAAAGCCTCTGACGCTTAGTTTTTTTTTTTTTTAAAACCGTTCTATATTATGCACTCTTTCTCTGAACTTTTATCGAACTTTATCCTGGGTCACTCAAGGGAGTGACTCTTCATTATGTACTTTTTGGGTCACCTACGGGGGTGACCATAACTTCTGACGTTTGTACTTTCGGGTCGCCCATGGGGGTGGCCGTGACTTTGCCAATTATGCTTCGTGCTTTTTAATCTTATGCTTTTACTTTGTGCAACATGCGTGTGTTTCAGTCATTATTCTGACGTTCCTAGGGCATAGTCAGACGCTTAGTAAGCCTTCGTTGGTCGTTCAAACGTAACGTTTGGACTTAAAAACTTTGAATATACATAGGAAGTACATAAATACTTACACGCAATTGCCTGAAAAATACATTGAACGTCGAAAACAGTTGTGGCTTTGAATAGCAGTGCCCCTGTCGTAACGTTTAGCTGGGGAAGATAAAGATCGAAAGAGTTTGGATTGTGATGACCATCATTTCTCGTTTTGTTGTATAATAAGATGCAAGTTTACTCGTCACGTGGTAAAGACCGCCACAGCGTTATTGGAACAGGTGGGAATGACTTGCCTGGAAGTCAATAACACACAGTGAGAGAACACTAAGATCGCTGGCAGTTAGCGACGCAGAAATAATATCATTTATTCCTTACACAATGATGGGAAAACAAAATAAATTACTTAACTAGAAGAAGTATCGTTTGAGATGTATAGCGTTCCAACTACGTGGTATGGAGCTTCTGTCGCGTCGGACCAGTTGGTAGGCTCCATTGCCTACTACCTTACTAATTTGATACAGTCATTCCCAGTTAGGCCCTAACTTACCAGCATTAGCTTCTTGTGTTTTGAAATACTTTTCTTAGGACCCAATCACCTTCAACAAAGGATTTGGCTTGGACGTTTTTATTGAAATTCCTTGCGACTACTTGCTGTTGAGCCGCCATGTGTACCAATGCTGCGTCGCCCAACTCTTCAATGGTGTCCAAGTCGTTCACGAGCTCGTCACGGTTCTGCTGCTCCATCGTTAGACCACATCTCGCAGTCGGGACGTTCACTTCAGAAGGCAGGACAACTTCACACCCATATATTAGTGAAAACGGTGTTTGTCCTGTCGCAGTGCGCGGTGTCGTGCGATTAGCCCATAAGATGGAAGGCAACGCCTCGCCCATTTACCCTTCTTGGCTGTGAGTCGCTTCTTCAAAGTGTCAATGATCGTCTTATTACTAGACTCTGCCTGTTCGTTGGCTTGCGGATACCTTGGCGTCGACGTTAACAACGTTATGTTCCATTCGTCACAGAAACGTCTTATCTTGTTGCTAATAAACTGCGACCCATTGTCGCATATTATTTCAGACGGGACACCAAACCTGCAGATAATGTTAGTATATATAAAAGAAATCACTTCCTTGTCACGTACCTGTTGGAAAGAACCTGCTTCTATCCACTTAGAAAAGTAATCAGTTAGTGCCAACATAAAGACCTTCTGGCCTGGGGCTGGAGGTAATTTCCAACTATGTCCATGCCCCATTTCATGAAAGGCCAAGGTGTTAAAGTAGGGTGCAAAATTTCGCAAGGTTTATGCGTCATACCTGCGTGTCGTTGACAGCTATCGCACTTAGAACATACCTTATCGCGTCTTTCTTCATTGTGGGCCAATAGTATCCCATGCCAACGCTCTATTGGACAAGCTACGCCTCCTGAGTGATTTCCACATGTCCCTTCATGCATGTCCTCTAAGACTTGTTCCCACTGATCTTTTTCCTAACAACGCAGATAGGGCCCTGCAGCAGATTTCTATAGTACTCCTTGAATGAGCACGTACCAGGACGCTTTAAACCAAATTCTACGCGCCTTTGCCTTGTCTGCTGGAAGCACGTCGTTAGTAAGATAATCATAAAGCGGTTTTGTCCAACTAACACTTACCTCCTTAGCGTCAGGGTCGCTCGTAGCCACGAGGTTACCGATGTTACCAACGACCTTTTGGGTGTCTTGAAAATGTTCAGTCATTGCTGCGATGGTGTCTCCAACATTCTTAGCGACTGCGTGATTTGCTAGATGAACCATAGGGACAGTATTCAACGAAATGTCCCTTAAAGAGGATCCGAGATTGGCCAACGCACTCGCCTGCGTATTCTGGTCCCTTGGTATCTGCAGAATGTCAAACGGGTCAAACACTTTACTCTTACGCTGAGTTGTTTCTAAGTACATAGCCATTTTAGAGTCTTTTGCCGCGAATTCGCCTTTGATTTGGCTAACTATCAGCAATGAGTCGCTGAAGACTTTTAATGTTTTTGCTCCTATGTCTTCTGCTAACGTCAATCCTGCTATGAGCGTTTCCTACTCGGCTTCGTTGTTTGTCGCTCTAAATTCACAACAGATGGCTCGTACTACCTTGCCCCCTTGTGGTGACTTTAGCACGATACCAAGACCCGCACCACGAAAATTGGAAGATCCATCAACAAACAATACCCAAGACTTGTAATTTAGTTGGTTAATCTTCGCAACTTCATCATTTGCAAGCTTTTCTAATTTTGGGCTAAAGTCCGCCATAAAATCTGCCAAAGCTTGTGACTTAATAGCTGTTCTCGGATGGAATCGGATGTCGTACGCACTAAGTGCTATTTCCCACTTACTCATGCGTCCTGTTAATTCGGGGTGTCGCAAGATAGACTTGACAGGATAGTTAGTCATAACGATAACGGTATGCATCCCAAAATAGTGCCTAAGTTTTTTAACAGCTACAACTATAGCTAAAATGAGTTTTTCCAATGAGGAATACCTGGTCTCTGGGTCTAGCAGAGACTTATTGACGTAATAGATTGGGAGCTGCTGACGGACACGTTACTCACCGCAAGATAAAGCTGCAGCATCTCTCCGTCACTTGGCTTGGACAACAACGGTGGTGACGGCAAGTATCTTTTGAGTTCTTGCAGCGCGTCTTCGTGTTCTTGCGACCAGTCGAAGCCTTTATTCTTTCTCAAGACGTCATAGAATAGATGACATCTTTCGGACGACCTTCGCAGGACGTCGAAAGCATCCGACAAGTGTTGGACGTGATCGCTTGCTTGCTTGGATTTGACGAGCATATCGTCTATATAAATTTCCATGGTGTCGCCCAATTGGTCTTTGAACATTTGGTTGACCAATCGTTGATAGGTGGCACCTGCATTTTTCAAACCAAAAGGCATAACCTTATAATAATATATACCTTTGTCAGTGACGAACGCGGCCTTTTCTTGATCGTCCGGGTGCATCAGTGTTTGGTTGTATCCAGAGTATGCATCCATGAACGTTAGGAGCTCGTGGCGTGCCGTCGCGTCGACAATTGCGTCTATATGAGGGAGAGGGAACGGATCCTTGGGACATGCTTTGTTCAAGTTTGTGAAGTCTATGTAGACTCAGACTCTCCACTTTCCATTCTTCTTGCTCATGATAACGATGTTGGCTAGCCAATCTGGGTATTTTACCTCCCGAATCTTCCCAGTGTCGATCAGCTTTTGAACCTCATCATTGATGATTTGATTCCTTTCGGGTGCAAATTTGCGTCTTTTTTGCTTTACTGGCTTGTGCTCGGGATCCACGTTGAGTTTATGTGTTATGACGTCGGGACTAATTCCTGTCATATCCTCATGGGACCAAGCAAAACAATCTTGATTAGTCTCTAGAAAATCGATTAACTGACCTCGTATTTCTTGCGACAACGTCGCTTCGATTCGAATGACACGATCGGGGATGGATGGATCGAGCTTCACTTCATCCATGTCCTGCTCACTGGCCGTTGATCCATCCTTTAATTGCTAGATGGCTGCCTTAGGCGGCTTGAGCGACGAGCTGTAGCATTCTCTCGCGGATTTCTGCTCGCCCTTTATTTCTTGAACCCCCCACTTGGTTGGGAATTTCAGCGTCTGATGATAAGTCGACAGGACAACCTTCATCTTATGTATCCACAGGGTGCCAAGGATGATATTGTATGCTGACGGGCAATCCACGACGTTGAATCTGGTAGGCAAGTTGACACCTTTGGCTAACATTGGCAACGTGATCTCTCCGATAGTGTGTTGGGCCTCTACACTGAATCCAACCAAAACGGTATATTTTTTTAGTAATATCTTTATCACACAATCCCATACCTTCGAGGGCGCTTTTGAATATGATATTGGCTGAGCTGCCCCCATCGACTAGCACTCGCTTCAACAAGCAATTACTAACTGTCAAGGATAATACTAGTCCATCATGATGTTCTACGTCGCAAACATCGTCGTCGTCAAAGGTAATTGCCATCGCTTCCAGCTTACGTTTTTCCGCTGACCTGCAAGATTTAAAAACGGCGGACGAGTGGGTGCCCTCTCTTGCTAGCCTTTTGGCTGCGGAGTACGTTAGTCCACATACATCAGACCCACCAGAAATAACATTAATTACCTTTACGTGCGTGGGTGACGCAGGATGGATGGACTGCGCAGGATTCTTCTCGAAGGATGCTTTCCCTTTGTCGCTTAAAAGATCCTTGAGATCCTTTATTAAGCATGAACGCGACCTCACGTTGCAATGCAATGCACTCCTCCGTCTTATGGCCATGATCATGATGGAACTGGCACCACCTTGTCTGATCTTTTTGCGCCTCCGGTCGGTCACTCTTCTTTGGCCAACGGACTGGTGCTCCAATTTTGGTCAAGGTATTTACTACGCCTCCGACATCGACGGAGAATCCATAGGAGTATAGATCTGGGAATGTTGGCGACTTCGTCCTCGCATCATTACCTGCATTTTCGACAACGTCAATAACATTGTTTGCCTGGTTTGAGCGACCATACGGGTGGTTTCGCCAATTATTCTTTTTGGGAACGAAAGCCTTCCCGTCGCTGGTAGCTTCCGGTGCACGACGCGTTGATATGGTGTTGAGGATGGCATCGTCTTCTTCCAGTCTCATTTGGGCCAACGCTTGTGACTTGACTTCCTCGAACGTTTAGCACGGGTACTTCATCAGACGGTTGTATAGTTTCGATTGCAGAATTAGTCCTTTCCTGAAACATTCAATAGCAGTCTTAGTATCAAGATCTTTAATACTAATCATTTCTTTATTAAAGCGATTATAATAATCGCGAACAGATTCTTTAGGTTCTTGGACGACGCCATATAGGTCGCTCGTCTACTTTTCCAGGCTACGACTGCCTTCAAACTTCTCAATAACTTGTTGACTAGGGTGGAAAAATTGCCGATGCTTCCTGGCTTGAGGGATCCGAGCCATTTCAGAGCGGGGCCAGTGAGCGTGGCTCCAAAAGACTTGCACATACAAGCTTCTACCAGATGCCAAGGAATTGACGCTTTCCACATCCGCTGCTTGTACTGGGCGAAATGCTCGCCTGGATCAGTCGAACCGTCGTAATTAGCAGCGAGGGTAGGCAGGTTGAGGTTTTTGGGGAGCACAACCCTCGCGATCCTCTCTACGAACGGAGATTCTGCAAAACCGTCAGGATGCTCCATGATGCTTGGCGTCGGGGCCCCAGGGAGCTGAGACATGAGCTTCATTAAGCGCCTATTCTGCTTTTCGATCTGGACCATGCGCTTTGCCAGAAGATTCGCTTCTCCTTCACCTTGATGGTTCTCTTCATTATTCAAGGGTTCTTCGCCCTCAGGCTCTTCATCATTTCCAGGCTCTTCTTCGTCTGACTCAGAGAAGTCCCTCATATAGGGGATGTCGTTCAAATTAGCGCGACGTCGGACCTTCAAAGCTTTGGACGATGCTAACTCCTCTTGCAATTTCTAGATTTTTTCCTGCGATGTCGTGAAGTCGGTAGCTAGCCGCTCATTAGCTTGCTTCATTTCGAGCAATTCTGCTCTCATTTGTTCATATTGCCTCTGCATTTCACTGAGATTTGGTGTTTCTCCCATTTGATGGATTTTGAACAATAGTTGGTCTGGTTATGCCTCACGGTGGGCGCCAAATTATTTATGCTAAAATTTATCTCTTACGATGAAATTAATGTTTGGGACGATTCACCCACATTATGTGTAAGACAATGCAATGAATGAATGCAATGGGGGATCAAAGGGGACGAACACACAAAGATGGTGACGCGGAAAACCCCAATGAAGATGGGTAAAAACCGCGGGTGGATGGAGATCCACCAATCTATTATGGTTGACTGTCGTTATGAGCTAGAGACAATTGTTACAGAGTGTGTTTTTCTTTTCGCCTAGTACAAAGAAAGTTTTCGCAGTCCTATCTAATGATGCTTGTTCTTCTTTTGTATGCCTTTTCTTCCTTTTGCTTTTTTCCAACGAATACAATAATAAATTCTAAATCTATTACAACGGTAACGGTAGCTTGATTATAGGAGATCTTCCTAATTATACTCCAACGTTGCAATCTTCTTCCCTCCTTTGCATAATCTACTCTCTGTCGACGGATCTCACGGCTAATTTAATGCCTTGCTGAACTCTTTCCATTTTTAGATAATCCGTTACCTGTACTTTGATTGTCCATACCCTCGTGTCCTTTCGTCACGTCTTTACGTCATAGTCGTCGTGTCATCATGTCATTAAGTCAACGTCATCCTACAAACACTCAGCCATAACAGACACCATGTATCCTGAACCAAGTTTTCACTTGTTCAAGATATTCCGAGCATCGTATCCTTGGCTGAGACGCTTCTAGGTAAGAAAGTGCCTAGCGTCTCCAAGCTTACGCCTGGGATCTCCCCTTGGTGACTTTGAGACATGGGTCTCTTCTCCTTGACGAGTTGACCCTTGTCTGTCCGACAGATGACGAGTCACCCCTCCCTGGGCATCGTTGCCGGCTAGGCTAACCGCGAGGTGAGCGAGGATTGTGCTCTTCTCTTTGTGAGCGCACTAGAGCTTGTTCTCTTGGGTCGGGAAGATTGTGGAGGTTGAGCTGGGTTTGCCCTTGCTGGAAGGCAATCATCATGTCCATGATGCTGTGCTATAGAGTTTGCTGAAGCGGAGCCGCAATGAGGACGATGTCCGTTGCGAACACCTGTTGGGGGTCAGCACGTTGAATCTGCTGAGAAGGTGACTGATGGTCTCCTTGAGATAATTCCTGGTTGGGGTCCATAAATGGACCGTGGGAGACCGATGAGCAGGGGAGGGTGACCGACCATATTTTATGTGATGCGGAGGCGAGTGCCCCCTTTCAGACCTTTGAGCCAGGACAGAGGCTTTGCTTACGATGAGTGTTTTGGTTGGGGCCATTGTTGACTAACAATGAAGTGAGTTGTTGCTGAGTAGCAAGAGAAGTGAATTTTGCTGAGTGGTGGTGAAGTAACTTTTTGTACTATCCCCAAAGACGGTGCCAAACTGTTTCTGTCTAGAAATTAAGTATGTTAACATTTGCTGATTATGAATTGGATAAGATCTCGTTGTCATGAGTCAATTGTCCGTACACCGGAATCCTGCAAAAGACAAGGTTAGACTGCCCCGGGGGTTCTTCAGGGATCGCCTCCCCGACGCTCAAGTCAGTTAATGATCAAGCTAGAGAGAGAAAGTCTAAAGAGAGATGCTCTGGTTTGTTAGGTAAGAATTCTATACCCGTTCATGGATGAGGGAACTGGTATTTATAGGGCTTTGAGATCTCCAGCCAGAGGGCACTCATAACTAGAAAGCATCCACATGAGTGGGCTTCCTGAGTTTAGGTGGCAAGATCACTGGCTAGGCCACTTCTTCTTGATAATTAGGCTATAGCGGAAATGAGCCCAAACACAGATATATGGTCAAATTTCTTTCGTTAATTCTTTGTAATTAGACTCACAATTTTCTTTTGTGATTCCATATGTAGTTTTTTTTTAGTTAGGCTTTTGTTTTTGTATATTTAGTTTGTGCATTTTGTATATTTGGTTCATAATTTTCGTTTGTTATAATTTTGCAAATCTCCATCCTACGTTAATGATATCAATATAATGTAGTTTGTCAATTTTATTTTTTATTTTTATTTATTTTATTTTTTTTTTCTGAAATCCGCTCTTTATTTCCTTTTGATTTCATTCATAATTTCTTGATAGGAAAATTTGGAAATCGAAACTTGAAAAAACGACATTTTTTTAATAGGGAACTGACGTAAGATCAGTCTGTTGATGCGTTGATCAAAGAGTGCAAGATGTTCACCTCAAGTTTATTTTAAGGTCGTATGATTAGTTTTCCAAGCGAGCAAGCCTTGTATTATACTCATTTGATCGTGGGTACGCATGCTTTTTAATGGATGTTGCTTTGTGTTTCGGACGAATTCCGTCATCATGCTTGTTTCAAGGTTACTAAAACAATCGTGCAATATATTGAATTTATCATGGTTACTAGTGGAAGAACCTTAAATGACACAAACTAACTGATTCGATTTCGAAAAAAACAATTACTGAATCAGGTAAAGTCAACTGATCGGGTTGGCTCCTTTGATCTGATCAGATGACAAGTCATGGCCAAATATGAATCCCATTTTGTTCTTTATCTAGACTGATCCGATTGGCCGAAATACACGGATAAGTTGGCCCAACTAATAAATGAACTTCGCATGCAGCCCAACCCCATTATTCTCGCTCTCTGACATTTTGCATTCGCCCTCTCTTATATTCTCCCTCTCTTACATCCTCTCTGTACCCTAGGGGTTACTATCAACCCTTTCCTCTCCCACACAACCATTTGTTCGTCGTCCATCATCTCTTCACCATCTATTCATTGCTCACCATTGTTCATAGCTCACCATTGTTCATCATTCTCATTTCTTCGTTCTTCACCAACGATTCTCTCCATCAGTGACAGGCTAAAGTCATATCATCTAATCAAAAGTAATCCTAAAGTCCTATAAAAAATGGTAGTCAGAGAAGTAGGGTCGAATCCATAGGGAAAACAATGTTCTTTTCTTAATTGTCGATCAAATCTAGATCATAGGGAACAAGTGTTTGTTTGTAATTATAATTAACTAGACAATAAGTATATCAAGAATATCAATACTAAAAAGCCTAGGGCGCAGGTTCACCAACGTACAATATTTCAGGAGGAAACATAACAAACAATAATGAATAACGCAATTAAAAAAGGTTAATTCTTTGCTCTTTCGAGTCGAGATTAGCCATAAAATGATATTAACAGGCTCTCGCAATTTATTAGTACCAACTCTACTTATTGAAACTAGCCTTAGTATCAAGTTTATACATCTTGACGCATAACTTAATATTGCAATACTATAACAATTAAATCTGGCCAAATCGGATTGAATAAAGATAATACATTCAATAGGAATCAATAAACATCATCAAAAATTAATACTTAATAGACATCCCTTCATAAATGTTCATGGATACCCTTAATCCTAGATATAAACTACTCGATCATAATTGGGGAAAACATACTCATGATGAAATAAGTAAACATGGTGAATTAATAATCAAGGTTTGAATAAAAATAACAAGAGAAGAGAAGAAATACCAATTGAAGAACCAATCTTGCAAAATCAAAGCTTCTATTGAAAATTCAGTGTAAATTTGTAAGAAGTAATATTAGGGTTCTTGAGTAATAAAAAAAAGGTGTTCAGACAACTAAAGACTGAAATTATAATGATAAAACATAAATTTCTAACCCTAAAAAGATAAGTATTTATATTAAAACCAAAATCGGCACAACACACGCTCTAAAAGCCTTAAAAAATGCCCCGCCCGACAAACCGGGCGGTTGTCAAGTGCCATAATTGCTCGCCAAGCCCGATTGAGCGGTCTTAAGTTCATCTTTTCCAAATGTAATCGTCTCACCTGCCAACCCGGGAGGTCTCGCAAGGAAACTTTGCTAGTTTTCTTTTCAAGCTCAAAACGTGGCTAAGTCAAGTCGTCCGACCGGTTGGGGCAAATATCGCCTGATCAGGCGGTCGTCAGGTCTATGACGCCTAAATCCAATCTTCAAAGTGTCGTAACCTTTGCGTTATTTGTCGAAATTCAGAAAGTGACCACTCGTTGGAAAGCTCTTGAATTTTTGAATCCAAATCAAGTAAAATGATCGTGCTCCTAAAAGTACATCATCTCTTGTAGTGGTATAAATGAGTAGGAAATGCACCAAAACATGCTACTTCCTATAATAATCAACCTGAAACAACAAACACACTACAAGGATCACATTGGTACTAAAATAGACATATCAAACTCCCCCAAGCTAGGCTTCTTCTTGTCCATAAGAAAAACCTGTATGAAAGTCAAGAGTTCAAGGAAGTAATAGTCGTTTCACCCCAACATAAAATCATGGCAAAAACATTTAGGTGACTACATATCAAATCCAAGCACACCACAATTCACAATCTGTAACGCTCAACAAGATAAGCAACAATCAGGGATAAGAATCAAAAGAGGCCACCAGAAATGCACTATAAATCAATGAGAAGGATCTCACTAGGGGACTCTCCACTAGTAGAGAAAGGTTGATTTGCGTCGGACCTAGGACCACTATTTGCGTCGGACATGGGTCCAACGACACATGTCTCGACGCAGATGACATATAACTGATCTGCGTCGTATATGCGGAAACGACGTAGATCATTTAGGTACTTGCGTTGCACGTTGTATACGGTGCGATGCAGATGGCTCTCCCCAGCCTAACAAAGAAGGGGAATTTGCGTCGCACGTAGCCAAAGGTGCGACGCAAATCACTCATCTATATCGCACCCTGGGCTATGTGCGACGCATATGTTTCATTTATTTTTTTTTAAGTAGGATTTGCGTCGGATTGAGAGGCACATCCGACGCAAGTGGGTCAATTTTCAAAAAAAAAAAAAAACCAAAATTCTATTCACCATTAACTCACTGGCTTCTTCCTATAATGAAAATTCATATTATACCAGAATCAAACCCAACATGAATGAAATACAAAATGTCAAAACATAATGAAACACATGAATAAAATAAAACAAAATCAGATAAATGAAACGAAATCGAACATAAAAATTGAACGAAAATAAAACGAAATTGAACCTAAAAATTGAACAAAAATAAAACTAAATTGTATCTAAACATTGAATGAAAATTAAATATTATTCTTCTTTAATTTTGTTCTGATAAAAAATTGAACCTAAAAAAACAAAATCAGATCTAAATCACCAAATTTTCAGTCATTTTGTTCGAACTCCTTGCTCTTCTTCAATTATCTTCTCGCTCTTCTTCAGTTGTTCTTGGTCAAATTTTTTGGAAATTTGAACTGAGAAATGCCAACCTTTTTTTTTTTGTTGAGTTCATGAAGAAAGCGAAGAAATGTCGACACAGACGAAATTGAAAAAACAAGGAGATCTTCAAACAAATTTGGAAAAAATGACAAATAACGAAAAATTTAGACGGGCGAAAAAAAAGAAAAAGAAAAAATAAACAAGTTACCTTATTCTTGGAGTGCGAAGAACGAAATCGGTACTCCTTCGCTGCTCTTCTTCAATTACCTTCGAATATTAGACAGGCGAAGTCGCATGAGAACGAACAAAATGGAGTTTTTAGGATAAGGGAATGAAAGAAATGGAGTGAGGGAGGGAGAGAAAGAGGAGATGAGTAACGGCTGAGAGTTGGTGCGAGGCTGGAGTTTTTAGGTTAAGGGAACGAACGAAACGGAGTGCGAGAGGAGAATTTGAGAGTGAGAGTGAGAAGCGGCGGGGTGAGTAAAGTGAGAGAATTTAGGTTAAGCGCGGTATAAGGCTGGAGTTTTTAGGTTAAATATTTGGTTGGTGGGCCGCGCATCTGCGTGGGATGGGCCATGAGGGCCGACACAAATTGGGCTATTGGAACGCACTAAACTACCATGCGACACATATAGTGAAATTTCATTTTTTAAAAGAGAAGACGATTTGCATCGTATGTGCCTGGTGGTCCCACGCACATTGGGCTTTTGCAACGCACCTATGGTATGTGCGACGCAAATTACCCTTTTGCGTCATTTTGCTTTACATTCAACGCACTTGGGGCGACGCAAATCGTCGTTTTTCTACTAGTGAAGCAGTTAAAATGATTTCTTTTATCCAACCCCCCTAGTGCCCATCCAACTCTCACTCATGTGTTTGAAGGGTGATTAATAACACTCAATTGCCAAACTTTACCAAGTTAGTCCATAGGCTTGTGTCATCTCTCCACTTTAATTAGGTAACTATACATGCAAACAAATCATATGACTCATTGAAGGATGTAATGGGGCTCATGGTAATAGGTGTGGTAAATGTTTGGAAATGTGGTGCTCAAGGAAGTGAAGAATTACTAGAACTTTGTTGAAACAACCCCACAAAATATATTAAATGTCAACATAACTACAATCGATTTTGTTTTCTTTCATCTCCTTTCTCCTTTCATATAATCCAAGCAAAGACTTCCAACTTGATGTTTTTCACTTTTTTTTTTGTTCTTTTTTCTTTTGTTTGAAAGTCTTACTTGTCTCATTTTCAAAAGTTTTCTACTTTAGCTACTAGCTAATAACGATAGAGGAGAAACAACAATTAGGACTCGAAAATAATAATGTGGAGTCCTTTTTCCATGTACCCAAATTTTTCTCTTTTTTTTTTTTATTCACACCAACAACCAATTTCATCCATCAAATGTCAACATATAGTTCCTAAATACTTTGCAATCAAAGGTACAGGGATGTATTTTTGGAAAAGAAGAAGCTCATAGCGTAGTTGTCAAAAAAATAGGCTGAGCTTAAAGTTGTTAACTAGGGGAAATAAATGCAGGGAAGATTAATTGGTCGTATGGTGCAATTTCCTACGAGAGTCATAATCATTTTTGTTTCGACATCATATAGCCAATGCATCAATGGAGAGAAAGCATAAGTTCTAGCATCCCTCAGAGAAGTGGGCATACTCACATGAAAACGAAAAAAACTGGAATAAATGCACAAGGTCTTAAAAAGTTTTATTTGTAATTATACTATGCTAGACAATAAGTAAATCAAGAAGATTAATACTAAAAAGCCTTGCGCGTAGGTTCACCAATGAACAATATTCCAGAATGAAACATAACAATAATTGATGAATAACGCACTCAAACAGGTTGATTTGCTCTCTCGAGTCGAAATTAATAATATAATGATATTAACAGGCTGTCGCAATTTATTAATACCAACTCTACATATTACATTAGCCTTAATATCAAGTTTATACCTCTCGTCGCATAACCTAATATTGTGATACTTTAATAATCAAATCTGGCCAAATCAGATTGAATAGAGATAATACATTCAATAGGAATCAACAAACATCATTAAAAATGAATACTTAATAGATATCCCTTCATAAATGTTCATGAATCCCCTTAACCCCTGAATTAAAATACTCGATCATAATTGGGGAAAACATAATCATGATGAAATAAGTAAATATGGTAAATTATTAATCAAGGATTGAAGAAGAATAATAAGAGAAGAGGAGAAACACCAATTGCATAACACAAAATCAAAGCTTCTATTGGCAATTCATTGTGAATTCGGAAGAAGGAACACTAGGGTTCTTGAGTAATAAAAAAAAGGTGCTTAGAAAACTAAAGAATGAAATTTTAATGAGAAAACGTAGTTTCCAACCCTAAAAGGATAAGTATTTATATTAAAATAAAACTTTTTAAGACCTTGCGCCAAACGCAGGAGCCTGCACTAGGCACAACACCGTGCGCTAGACGCATGATGGTCTGCTTGGTGCACACTCGATTCTTCCAGAAAAAATCCGGATCCCCCCTCTCTTACACATGGGATTTAATTCTTATTCTCACATCTTTTCATGATTGTTATTCTCTAACTAATGTATAAATAATGTTATTAGTGGATAAAGAATATATTCTTATTCTTTATTCAATGAATAGCGACTTAACCATCAAGCAAAACTGATTAACATAGGTTTTGAAAAGACGATTAAAATTCCAGCGCAGTTTTTCAGATTTTCACAAAACTAACTTGAAATAATTAACGAACATTCGTCAGATTATCAAAGACAAACATGATTCGTCAACAAATCATTTTATTAAAATTGATGGCGGTAGTCGTTGACTACGATTTCCGAAAAAATATATTTCTAAACCAAGATCGTGTGACAAACATGTAAAAACGGAAAACCACGACGACGAAATGAAACTCGCGTTCCGAGACGTAACGTGCATTTGGTGGGGCGCGCTTCCATGATGCGTGATAGTTTTCGTTATTTTTATTTGTTTTGCAAAATCTTTGTTTATCTGAAAAAGGGGCTCAAAATTTGTTTCTATAGAATGCCCCACATTGGTTGAATTTTGAAGGAAATTATGGCCAATATTTGAAAAGACACAATTTTGACAGAAAATTTCTTTTGTGATAACATATTCTTCATAGAACATAGTTATCATTAATGCTACAATTTGCGTTGCTTTGTGTAGAAAATCTCAATTAATTTTCTCAAACTGAAAATGCGCCTTTATCGTTGTATTAGATAGAAAATCGTAATTAATTCCTGAATATTTGAAAATGCGACTTTATCAATGTCTTAGATAGAAAATCCCAATTAATTTTCTAAAACTGAAAATGCGACTTTATTGTTCTCTTAGATAGAAAATCCTAATTAATTTTCTAATATTTAAAAATGCAATTTTATCGTTGTCTTGAATAGAAAATTCAACTTTATCGTCGTCTTTTTTCCAATCTTATGAGTTTGTCTTTTGTTAATGTGAGAAACTCCAACAATTAACAGGTTAACTCTAGTTTAACAATTTTTCATGGCCTTGATGACAAGCAAATAGTCAAATCACCATCACTCACTTTTTATGACTCTATGAGTTATCATGTTACCTTAAATTAGGACATTGTCAGGTCATGTCACCTTAAAGTGATGCATTGTGAAACCATGTTACCTAAAAAGGGTTGATCAAAGGTTATTACCTGTAGATGAACTATGGTGGACTAACCATCATATGACAAAAATTTATCTGCTTCTTTTTCCAAAATCCTTTAGGTAATTTTTCATCATAATGCTTATTTGCTTTATCGAAAAAATGATCATCACTAAATATTTTGATGAAGGTCATTATTTTTGATGATCATTAGTAAAAGGGGTTGTATCAATTTTCTTGATTCATCATTGACACAATTTTTATTGGTTCGGCTTCAGCAAAAATTGCCATGCGACAAATGCTTGCTCATTAGCCATGGTGAAGGATGCTCCTTATTACCCTATGGACAATACTAACTTATTATCCTTGACATGAATCATGGATGATCATTTTTTTCTTCTGTAAAAGGGGGATCATTTTTCATTTCCATGGGCACCATCTTCACTACTACAATCTTCTCACTGATTTATTTTCTTTCACAAAATGGCTCTTACCTATGAAGAAGCTAATGAAATAGAAATTATTGAGAAAAAGCACTCTCGGGGTTACAAAAAATTTAGAGCAACCAAGGCAATCTTCTTCTTCTTCTCGCTTCACTAAGGCTCTTATTCCTTTGCTTTCACTTTCGATTTGTTACAACATAATTCATGCTGCTTCCCGATCTAGGGATGAAACTCGCCATGTCTTCCACTCCGGATACCGGAAGATTGTGCCTCTTGTTGAAGAGGTTGAGGGTTTGTTAGGCTTACCATCCAACAATCCAGTTATTACACCTAGATCTCCTACAAGAATTTCGGGAGATTTATCAACAATTTTATATCTTCCTGAAAACCTTCATGCCAACTACCTACAATATGGTAAGGTATTTCTTATTAACATATTGTTGACTTTCCAATTCGGCACTTGGAAATTATGTAATAATGCCAACTATAGGATTGCTAGAGAAAATGCTTGCATTCTTATGATTTTGGGAAGTACCCTCACTTAATGGTCTTTACATGCATGTCATGTTCGGTGTCTTTCACTTATTCCTCAAATTGTCAGTGGGGATCGTCTTGGACCACTTATTTTGGGGGAAATGTTCCTTGGCTTAGATGAACTCAAAAGAAACGCTAAAAGTTATGCGAAGGGATGTCCATTTGCCTTTTACTTATGATTAGTGGAAATTTTTCTGTTATGAAACCCCACAAGAGTCTTACTTACAAAACTAATCATGTTCGGGAGAAAGGTCTTCTTCATTTCTTCTATCAATTTTGCAAAAATGGTGGGTGGGAGGATTTTTTTTTTCTACATCAAGACATCAAGTGGGTTACAAGCCACCTTGGCATTAGTGCAATTGTATATTGCAATTCTGGTCGTAGAGGTGTACAATTACTCGGGCTTTGCCAAGTCACTTTCTACCTTCCATGGAGATGTCTAAGTCAAATTAATTAGAGGCAACATCACATTCCTGCCCTCCGAACTCTTCCAACACGTACCACTTATGAGGCTGATAAGAGTGGTATTCAGAGAATGCCTACTATATGGCAGGGGGTACAACTATATCAGCACTACTAGAACCTCCCTTTCTGACAGTTGTTGATGATTACCTTCAGTGGCTCCTGCATGATATTGGTGAAGGAAATGGTTCAAATGAGCCTACCATGCATGAAGAGGAAAAAATTTTGAAAGAAATGTCATGTTTATTTTTCATTTTGTTGCCTTTTTTTTAAAAGTTTTTTTTTCTTTTTTTAAGTTTGTAGGAAATGAAGGCTTTATGTATTTTATGTATGAAATGATATACCCTAGTTGGGATGAATAAAAAAAATTTATTTGTAAGAATTATCTGCTTGTGAGAAATTTAATATGAACACAATTTTTAAACATGTGCATACTTTAACATTACATTTGACATGAAATGCAAATTATAATTAATCCATCATATGACACATGAAAGCATAATATATAAAACCTTGACAATTGAAACATCCTTGCATGCTTCATCATTTTTCAATTTTTTCCTAATTTCTCGTTTATTTTTCTCGTTTCTTTTTTCAATTTTTTTATATTTTTTTGCATGCATGCATGAATATCTAGGAACACATGGCACGTTTATTAAGAATAACCAGATAGGATATAAATCCATAAACTGCTTGGTTAGTTAACCACGACAATTACAATTACTTTGATGCCTAAGCGTAATATTTCTTCAATTGATCAAGATTAGTGAAATGGGTGAATTCATTCCCATCAAAATCCATTAGCTTTACTACTCCAGCCGTGGTGACATGCTTCACTAAGAATGGTCCAGATTAGTGAGGCTTGAATTTTCCCCGAGGATCATGCAACGGAGCTCTATTTTCCTTTAAAACTAGATCACCTTCTTAAAAGTTTCGAACTTTTTTGTTAAATGCACGGGCAATTGTCCGTTGATAGAGTTGAATATTATACAAAGCTTGTAGTCGACGCTCACTGCAAATGCAAACTCATCATAACGAGTTTCGTACCATTGGTCTTCTGAAATTTCCCTTTCTACTATAACCCTTAGGGATTGTATCTCCACCTCAAGTAGTAGAATTGGCTCCATCCTATAAACCAAAGAGTACGAGGTTGTTCCTATAAGAGTTCTAATTGATATCCTATATCCCCGAAGGCCATATCCTAGTCTTCTCAGTCATCTTGGCAACAATAGTCTTCCTTGTCTTAATTGGTTGCTTCCACTACTCCATTCGTTTGGGGACGATAAGGTGAGGATTGATGATGCTTGTGATTGCATATTTTACGAGAGTGGTCTTCAGATGACCCTTAAATTGGGGTCCATTATGATTTCAAAAGGTATAGTGTACCGACAGATAATGTTGTTAATCACAAATTTTGAGACTTGCTTTACCCCTAGCTTTGAAAAGGAGATAACTTCAACCCACTTCGAAAAGTAATCAATAGCTACAAGAATATCTTGATGCCCATTGAAAGCCATTGGATGAATTTGTCCAATTATGTCTATGCCCCAACTTGAAAACGACCAAAGAGAAGTCATATTATGTAGAGACAGAGGCGGCATATCATTAAGGATAGCAAATATTTGACATTGCTTGCAGACGCGGATAGAGCTGATGCAATCGCCTTTGAGGGTGCTCCAATAAAAACCTGTTCGCGAAATTTTACGAGCCAACATTGTTCCATTCATGTGGTGTCCACATTCTCCTCCATGAACTTCTTCTATGATGGCTTGCTTTTCGCTGTCATTCACGTAGAGTTGAAGAATAGCATCAAACCCTTTGTGATATATTCTGCCTTTTAGAATAAGAAAATGAGCAGCTAGCCTTCTGATAGTTATGCGGTCCTTCTTGCCACTTCCTACTAGATATTGCATAGTTTCCAAGAAAGTCTTGATATCCTTATACCAGACATCATCATCATATTGTTGAGCCAGCGGTGAGAAAATTTGTGCTACCATTGCTGTTGGTCTCTTTATTTCTTCAATTAAGACTGACTGGATCTTTGTACCATTTTCCCCATGTTAAATTAACAACGAAATTGGCTAAAGCATCAGTGAAACTATTTTTTTCTCGAGGAAGACGTTTAAAGCTGATATCATCAAAATAAGGGATCAATTTTGGAAGGTACTCTATGCAGAGCTGAAGTCTCTCATCTCTAACCCTACAATGAGATTAGGATCTCCATACACAGTGAGATGTATTGCCACTACTACCAAGACGACCTTTACTCCATTTATGCAGGCTTCATACTTATATGTATTGTTTGTTGTTGGAAAATACAGCTTGACAGCAAATGTAATATGAACGCCATCATGATCTACTAAAAAAACCCCCGCTTCATTAGCTCTCCTATTAGAAGCTCCATCAAAATACATGCACCATTGGGGATTGTCAATGAATATTAAGTACTCATCACAGAATTCATCATCATATTCATCTCCTCACAATGGTTCTTCTGCTAGGGCTTCAGATATGGCTCTTGTTTTAAAAGATTTATGGCTGACACATTGAATATCAAACTTAGAAACCATATCATGCCATATTGTAAATCTTTTACTAAGAATGGGTTTTTCAAACAGATCCATGATGGGATTCATTCTTGAATCAGGTAAGTGGTATGAGCTTGAAGGTGATGCCTCAACTTCTTCATGGCCTAAACCAAAGAGATACATGCTTTTTCTAGTGGGGCATATCTTGTCTCATATTCCAATAATTTCTTTCTAAGATAGTATATGTCAACTTCCTTATTTGTTCGCTCTTGATATTTGGCTAAGAAAGCTCCCATAGCCATTTCAATGATAGTGAACTACAAAATCAGGGGTCTCCTGCTCTAGGTGGCATTAGAATAGGTGGATTTGAAAGGTACTCTTTCATGGAATCAAAATCTTTCTAACATTCCTCATTCTATTAATGGGAACCCCCTTTTCCGAGTAGCTTAAATATATATTTACATCTCATACTTCTTTTTCTGTTTTTTGGAGGAGGTAGGTTTTGAATAACTTTCAACTTTTCAGAGTCCATTTTGAAGCCGTCTTGGCTGGCAATGAATTCCAACAACTTCCCCTATGTAAGACTAAACACACACTTTTGAGGGTTTAACCTTAGATTATATTTCATGGTTCTTTCAGAGAATGATTTTAGTGTAGGAATATGCCCTCACGATCTTCACTTTTCAAATCAAGTCATCTACCCGAACCTCCACAATGTCGTGGATGAGCTCATGAAGGATAGTGGTCACAACCCTATTATATGTGGCTCCAGCATTCTTGAGACCAAAAGGCATGACTCGGTAGCAGAAAGTATACCCCACTGAGTGATGAAAGATGTCTTTACCATATCTTCTAGTGGCGTGATTATTTGATTATACCCTGGAAATCCATCCATGAAGGACAACATTGCATGACCAACCGTCCTATCCACGAGGACATCGATATGGGGTAAAGAAAAGCAATCTTTTGGTAATACAACATTCAAATATAAAAAATCGATGCACACACGAAATCTTCCATCCTTTTCAGGTACATTAACTATATTGGTGAGCCAACTCAAATGTTTTAAAACTTGGATGAATTTTTTCATCAAGTTATTTCTCAATATCTTCTTTCACTTTCAAGATACCTCTGGCTTCATTCAGCAGAGTTTTTGCTGCTTAGGCTTGCTTTCAAGATGTAAGGGAATGTGATGTTCCGCGATTTCGCTATTAACACCAGAAATATAAGCACAAGACCATGAAAACACATCTACATACTTTTTTAGTAATCTAATAAACACAGATTGTTCAGTTGGGGAGAGGGATGATCTTATTTTGGCTTCTTTTACAACATGTTCTATACCAATATTTATTACAACGAATTCTTCCATGGGTTTCATATATGTTTCAGTTGTATCAAGTTATTCATCATTAATAAATTCACTATCTGAAATAACATTTTACATGCAAATGTACTCTGATAAAGGTTCACATTTAATTTTCTCGTTATCATCGTCTGTTGACTGGGTATGCAAGGTAGATTAGATGGAAGATGAGCTATCGGTATGATATCCATCTGAAAGGGGTGAAAAGGTATTTTCATGAGATGGATGTGGAGGATGGTTTCCTAAAAACATTTTAAATTCTATAGGCCCATCTTTTGCTTGATACTCAATACTCTACTTATGTTCAATGTTTTCGCCAAAAGGTATCATCAAAGACACCAGGACAAAATCCCCTTCTTCGGAAGATTTGAAAGTGAAAATTTTCTTAAGGACTTTGTGTTCCAGATTATCCATCTAGTCATTTCCTATTTTCAATTTTTGTTCTCGGACAAACAAATCAACTTTTGATTAAATCCAGATTTCTAGCCTCATTGAAGAATATCTCCAATCCTGGTAAAATATTATGTTCCTTCCTACTAACATAAGGCTATGGAAACTCGTAGTATGGCTCAGTATCTCCTTGTAGGATGAACTGACCATTAAGGTTAAAAGAAGTCTCTTTGATGTTGGAAGAAGTGCTGGTCGGATCATATCTTAATCCATATTGGTTTTGCTTGTCTACTATGGGAATTGGTTGCCTTATTTCCCTACCATCACTCCCTAGTCTTGTTCCTTCAGTACAACCCATATCTCCATCATGATTTGAAATCCTTTGGACATAGGTTACATGGCAAACCCTACAAGCTCTTTGACCGCAATTGTGGATATGGCTGAGGTGTTTGTTTTATGATGGTAATTGGTCATCCTTAGCGAAGGAAAAAATTTCTTCTTTTAAACCTAAAGGTAGAGAAAAATAATTAAAAGAAAAGTAAAAAGAAGAAAGTTACATATTGTTGAATGCATTGCGAAATAGAGAAAATTTTTGAAAATAATTTTACAATATTTTGACTGGAATGGTCCACCTTTATAATTTTGGTTTTTTTTAAAAAAAATTATTTTGATTCTCTTGAATGATTTACTGTCATTGGGGGTTGAAAATAGATGTTTTTTTTTACATTCTTTCATTCCCTGCTTTAAGACAAAAAATAGAGATTAGGGCTTGTATCCCCATATTCATGTGTTAATTCAGCATTCGGAAATTTCTCCTGTGATGACTCACATCTTGAGTCCTAAAATATAGTGGTTAACACATTTGAGTCAAAATCGAAGGCTACCTACATATCCTCATTGCTCTAGGTGCATTTTATGGGGAATCAGACTCATAATAGTTCATTATTTTGGAAAGAACTAAAGTTTTTTATTTAATAAAGAAGTTGCACTCATATTGAGCTACCTACGTACCCCAGGTGCTACATAGGTGGAGTGAACTTACAATTCAAGTATTCAAGCTGCACGTAGTTCTCTAATAATAACAAGCTGAATGTTTTTTTATAGAAGTTTTTTTTTGCTGTGAGATGATCAAGTAGCTTTGCGGTAAACAAGAGTTATGTTGGTGATTTGTTTGATGCGATAGTTGAGAGCATGACATTGGTTTGTGCCGTGACCATGGAACTGATGATATTCGTAGTACTTGTGGAGATCAGACCCTACGGGACTTATCGCTAAGTGTCTAGGAAGTGGATGTATCTGACCTTGCTCGATTAATTTGCGAAAAATATCAACTTGGGATTGAGGTTGAGGGCGCGCGGACACTTTCCTTGCGGATACTTCCTTATATGTTGGACTTATGATGCCTTGATCAACCAGGTTTTGAACTTTGTAGTAAGAGCATGGCATCAATCAGTTTTCATGACCAAATTAGCGACAATAAGTGCAGAGTTTGCTCATGTCTGTTCCATGAAGGAGTAAACAGTGCACATACGCCGAAGCTTAAATTATACCTTGGCTCCGAAGGTGATCATACACCATACTCAATGGTTCGTCCATCTTAGCGTGTAGCCTTGGATTTGTGTTGGGGGTGTCAAGATCTTCTCGAGGTTTTTTTTTCTTGCAACTTCAAAGGATCAGCCATGTGGCTGAGGGACGTGTACTTAATGACAACCATGTGAAGATAATAGAAATTGTTTAGGTTCCGCAGCAATATGAGCATGAATTCTCGATCGGTAATGGGGAAACAAAGTTGTGTGCAGATATGAGTGCATCTTGAACAAAAGTACAAGAAAGTTTCTAAGGCGCTTTGACGCAAAGTGACCAATTTTAGCTTCTTGACATCGGTCCGTTTATGCTCGAGAGCCTAATTAACAATGGCTTGGCTGACATTTTCCCAACTAGCTCTATCTACATAATCCAAAGAGTTGTACGAGTCGAGAGCCGGTCCTTCTAAACTCTTGGTAAATAATATGGGGTAATCTTCCTTTGTTATGCCCCATGGGTGCAAGGAGTTCACAAATCAACTAAGTGGGCAAAAGGATCACCGTTCCCGTCCGATTTCCAAAATTGTGGCCATTCGAGACAGTAATCTTCTTGTTGATATCCTAGAAAGAGAATCAATAATTCAGTGTGAACTTCTCGAAAAGGACCTATTGCATTAAAGTTCAGGTTAGAATCATCCATCATAGCTATCTTCTTTGAGTCATTATCATCATCTTGAGGATTGCCAACACAAGATTCCTCCGATGCTTCAACTGATGTATCATAAGTGCCGATGCTCGGAACTCCTATTTCTTCCTCGTCATCCTCACTATATTCTTGTTTTGTTTCTTCAGTACTTATATCTGGTGTGGCTACTAGGACCTCATTCATCCATGAATTTTCAGGTGCTGTTAGAATATAGTGGATAGTATAACCATCCAACCCAATGCACTCTACTTCGTTCGGATACAATACCGATTTTCAGGTGTTAAAGATGGTCATAATTTCTAGATCACCAAAAATAGTCACATCACCCTCATCAAAGATAAGTTTACCTGCTTATGTAGACTAGAGGCCATTGTTCTATTTTCATGCAGCCATGGTCTTCCTAGTAAGAAGTTAAAACGGGCTTGAACATCAATAACCATGAATTCCACCTTCGTTCCCACGAGACCGCATTCAATGAGGAGGCTAGTTAACCCATAACTTCTCTCTTGGCATTATCATATGCTCTAACCACCTAGTTGGATGGCCCCATATCTTCTTTTGAATAACCGAGTCTTGTTAGCACACGCAAAAGGCAAATGATTGCAGATCCATTGTCAATCAATACTCTAGGTATCTCCCACCCATTACAGCGTATAATGATGTGTAATGAGTTGTTGTGGTTGATATTATCAAGGAGATCATTGTCTGTAAACATGAGAGTTCAATCTACCCCATGAATGAGCCCCACCATCTAGTCAATTGTTATGGAAGAACTTATAAAGGCTTCATTGAGATGCTTAAAAACAGCCGCCCTATGAGGTTGGGAATGCATTAATAATTTCCAGATGAAAACACTAACATTTACTTCTTTGATGGGCTTGATAGCATCATCTTCCTTACTATCCTATGTCATCGGCTCTTTTCCCTTTTCCTTCATTTTCAATACCTCCAAAGGATTTTCATCCTCCAAATGGCAGGGTAAAATATGGCGGCATGCACTAGTCAAATGAGATATATCCACGTACTCCTAATCACTAAAATCATCCAATGCTTTTCTCCAAAATTTTCAAGGCCGAAGAGGCATCTTCATCAGTATCACGCCCAAGATGAGGAAAGCACCATCATAATTCAAGGGTCTACACATGTCATAGAATGGATCCTTGTTGAGAATGAAACTAGGTTCTTTCAAAGGCATCATTTTGACTTTTTCTCGAGTTGAATAGTAATAGACCAAACACTTGTAACCTGCGGCTATTGGCATTTCATAAATTTGAGGGAATGTCTTGCGGATTATCTGGATTGGATCACATCTGTTAGACATAGAAGAGATTACATTAATCGCAAATGAGGGTTTATAATTAGGAAGGGGTTTTTTGTGATGTTGGGTTGGTAATCATTTTGTTTAGTGAAAATGGACCCTAAAGAAAGCTTTCCATCACCGACACGATTTTGAATATGATGCTTTAGAGCCGTGCAACTCTCAGTGTTATGCCCTAGGGTTGGTGGTATTCACAATTTTCGTTTAGGTTGTAACCAGGGTAAGGATTTTTAGGAGGTGGGCGTGGGTTGAAGGGTTCAATGACATTAGCCTTTTTGAGCTTGGAGAGGGCTTGGGAATAAGTAATTTTCAAAGGAGTAAAGTTCTTTTATGATCGCAACTGGAATGCAGACGATGCGCCAAGGACATGGATCGCATTAGTTGTTTTAGGAGTTGTTGAATCAATGTTTGGGGCTCTTTTATTATTTCCAAACTTTGCATTATAAGTAGTGTCACCAGTAGGTTCATCCTTCTTGATGTCTCCCTTTTTCACTACATCTTCAACTAGAGTTCTAGTATCAATCAAAGCTATGAAAGTCGGAAAATATTGGTACGCCATATGTTTCTAATGTACATAGGGGTTCTTCACAACCAGTGTAGTAGTTTATCCTCATTAACCCTACTCGTCATTTTAGAGGTCTTCTTTCTGCATCGATTGATGAATGAAGAAAATGTCTCATTATGGTTTTGAGAAGTCGTCTCCGGATCCCTTCTAGTAACATCAATTTCTTCATTATACTTGTAATGGTTTGAGAAACCAATTGCTGCAACACCATCCAAATATTGTTGAAAGAGTTAGGCCATCAAGGATTCTTCCACTCCCCAGGGACTCATTTGCCCATACATACATTTTTAAGAATTATTGGGGCTACCGGTGCTATCAAACTTTGTGAGATTAGGCATCTTGAAACCATGGGGTACTAGTGCCTTTATGAAGAGAGTTAACCCATGAATGTCCATCCATGCATGGTTCAGCCTTAGTTATGCCTTTTAAGACTTCTTTGAGCTTGACTACTTCTTCCTTAAGCTTAGTGGGAATTGGTCTCTCATTGTTTAAAGGCTCAAGGTTAAAAAGTGAAGCTACTTCTGACTCCGAAGGAGGAGGACGAGGAGGTTTTAGGGCGCTTTGGCGCATTATGCCTAACACAATTTCTTCAATGTTATCCTGTCTGTCAAGCATAGCTTGGACAAGTCCTCGAAGCTCGGTCATTGGATTAGGTAGAGGGTAGAGTTCTGTTGGTGCTCGTTGTTTGGAATTTAGACATGTTGCAGAGACGTGTAGCACAGTATACATGTGGTGTAGATAAGGATGACAATATTACGGACAGAGAACGTTCACTATGGTCAAAACTTCAGCGAATTAGCCTAGATCCTGAGCGGGCTCACGCAGAGTTCATGTGAAATGGGTTAAAAAGGTTAGCACAGAAGTTTGTCCATACTTTATCTCTTGTTCTTCTTTTCTTTTTTTTGCAGGGAATGAAAGAAATGATATCTTTGAAATTTTATATTTTACCCCAATTTCAGTTATCATTTATTAAAAGGTACAAAACCGTGAATCCATCATTTGTTTTGGATTTGTCATTAGATTTCATTGACTCACCTATTTTTGTTTACATTTTAATCTTCCACTTTTTAGACTCATACTTTTTGGGATAATACACCAATATTTTTCAAAATAATGTTGATGATAACCTTCTATTTCCTGCTAATATAAAAATAAGAGAAACGAGGTATAACGAGGCATGTGTCCTCATTTGGTGAATCATAATTCCCCGGATCTCGTTCTTTTAAGTGCTGAAACCATAAAAGGAAACATCAAATGCAAGAAGGGTTGCACTAAAGGTTGCCTACAAATCTACATGAGCAGATTTAGATTTGGGGAAGAAATTTTTCTTGTGATGATTTTTCAAAAAAAAAAAAAATGGAGAATCTGGACCAACATAGTTCTAAAATAGATGCATTCATACCCCTTTTTAGCAGCTGCACTAAGAAAATTAGTTGCTTACATACCCCTTTTAGTACATTACATAACACATAATCTAAAATAGATGCATTCAACATATGATTTTTGATTTTTTTTTTAGGGGATCAAGCCACGTGTAGCTCTACCTATAAACTACAGTATAAAAGCAATAAATGATTCAGGTACTTCTCAAACTTCTTAGACTTTAGTTTGTTAGGGCGCCAAGCCATGTATTCTCCTGTTTGAATACGTTTGTTCCACCTATTAGGATTAGACTAATGTAAAGTAATCAGGTTCTTCTCAACCTTTTTCCGAGTTCAATCTACTAGGCGCCAGACCATGTATTCTCCTGTTTCAATACGTTTGTTCCACCTTTTAGGATACTAGTGTGAAGTACTCAGGTTCTTCTCAACATTTCTCGAGTTCAATCTGCTAGGCGCTAGCCATGCTTTCTCTTGTTTTAATACGTTTATTCCATCTCTCAGGATTAGACTAATTTGATGTACCTGAAATGTACACACTAACAATGATAGTCACAAAATAATGACTTCTTTTATGTTTCTAAGCAGGAAATGGAGGAATTCTCGGGGTTTTTTTCGTTTGAAAACAATTATCCCTTTTGACACAATTTAATTTTTGTTACTAGACTTTGTGTGTTTTAGAATGTAGAGTTTTAATTAATTGCATTCTAATTGCTAATTAAACATGACACGTTTTAAACTCGTTATTATGACTCTTTTCATTCTAATAGGATTTATTTTTTCTTACGAAATCAATTTTGTTTGTGGAAAACCTAATTTGATTTTTATTTTAACTAACATGAGTTTTTTATATGACACTTGTGATAAAAAAACTAAAAAGTGATTTGCGAGGGACACCTTGGCCCATCCGACATAAATCATTACTTTTTCGATCCAACGACATTATTGTCGAGCCCTAACCACAATTCTAAACCGAAAACTCGTACTCTCACTCTCTCTCTACTACGACAAACTCACGCTCGCCCTCACACTCGCCATGCACTGAGACGTAGATGGATCGTTGCTAGTTTGCTACGTATCACCAACTACATCGCATGTGGTTCAAGGTGCGAACCAAAAAGGTGTAATCTATGTCGCATGTTGCAACATGGGCGACGCAGATTTGTTACCTGGGCTACTACATGTCCCATGGGATGTGGGGGGAGGGTGATGTGCGTCGCATATTGGTTGGGGTAAAATCGGCGCCTTTTCATAATCCGACGCATATCATGTATTAGTCATTTGCGTCGAGACTTTTGCCGTCAGACCTATGTCCAACACAAATGAGGGGTCTGAGGCACAACGTAAATCGGCAATTATGTACTAGTGGTGCTACGTAGTGCTGAACTCGTAAAATACTGCTATTCCCAAAACAGGTTCTACAATAGGAGACTTGTGCAAAAATATCTTGATCGACGCAAATAACCCGAACTCTAGCTCCGCTTCCGGACCTGCAAAAAGGCACCCACCCTGAAGGTTTGGGTGGTATTTGCCCCTCCGAAGCTTAAGTCAAGTATCA
The DNA here is from genome assembly GCF_026745355.1 of Beta vulgaris subsp. vulgaris. NCBI lineage: Eukaryota > Viridiplantae > Streptophyta > Magnoliopsida > Caryophyllales > Amaranthaceae > Beta > Beta vulgaris. The sequence goes on from NC_079208.1 coordinate 28,938,654, forward strand.
GGAGTAGTAAAGGAAACATTTTTTGAGAGAGAGAGAGAGAATTATGACAGAGTAACAATTGAGTTCTCTGAAAAACCTACCTTTCTCTTGATTTCAAGGACTATTTATAGTGTCTGAGATAATTGTTGTCCCCTGAGATAACCCTAATTTGGTAACACATGATTAGCTAAGCAATGAAATCATGACACGTGGCAAGCATTTATTGGAGAGTACACATCATCCAACTTTATGCAAATGCCCTTTTGGGATTTTGGGCCTAAGTACAAACTAGGCCAGAAAGATGGACTAGTGTAATTCCCAATCTGAGAATTGTACTTCAGCCCTCTGCCTTTTGGACCCTGCATTTTCTACAGTAGGGAAGGGACATGTGTATGCTCCTGATGGGTCAACGTGTCCAGGTTAGAGGCGCCGATCTTGAGGCTACAACATTTGCCCCTAAAAGAGGTTTTTTTACCGTTTAGGCGCCAAGACGGTTAAAACTATCTTTTAACTTAAGAGAACTACTTTATCTTTTTGAAAAATGAAGAAGGCGTCAATTTGTAGGTCTCAACCGGTCAACCCTCAAGGGTTTTCCGAATGCAACGGTTATGTTCAACGGGATGGGAGGTCATTTTTACCTCCCTATAAATATGAACTTTTGTCCTTTATGAGTTCATTTCACACCTTGAGAGAATTTTTCTAGAGAGAGAGACACTGCCAAATTTTTTTACTTAACTTCTAGAGAGAGAAAGAGCATCCGTCCAAGATCTCAAAAACCTTCAACATCCGTCCGAGTAATTTAACAGATATCCCTTTCCTTCTTTTGTTCTCAATTTTTACTTTTCTTTTCATTTTTTTTAGAAAAAAGGATTCTTCTTCTTCATCGAATAATCCCGACCGCTTATGAGTTGGTCTTAACACTAGAACACAAACCTTTCCATCTTCGGCACATTCTAGAGTTGGGCCTATTATGGCCTGTCATGCATTTTATTTTTATGGACATAGACGGCAAAGTCAGACAACCCAATCGTTACCTATGCAGGGTAATCTGGCGCGTGTTAAGCAGACTACTCGTCTAAGAAGTGAAGTAAACCTCCCGGCCTCTAGCTCTGAAATCGAGCCATCAACCGGCAGGATCCCTGAAGAGGGCCTGGGGAGCGTGAAGTACAGAGTGCTCGACCAGCACTAGAAACTCATTCCCCTGGAAGCGTCCAGGAAGAAGGAATTAATGAAAGAACTTCTGAGGCCAGTCTGTCCGGACAAGATATGGAGATGGATGAGATTAATTCGGCAGAAGTTACATCAGGTCCTTCCAAGGACTCGGACGATCCTTCTTCCACTTCCTCCGAAATAAGATGTCATCTAGGTCCCATGTCTAACCCTAGATTATTTTAGCCAATAATACTTTGTTAGGACGAGTATGTACAAACCTTAGGCACTTCTCCTCGGTAATTCCTATGCCGGGGTATTCTTATGTCCTACCGGGTAAGGAGGATACCATTGTTAGCACTCCGTTCGACCATTTTGCCGTTTATCGGCTGGCTCTGGACGCGGATTTGCTATTTTCCCTTCACCCTTTCATTAGTCGCCTTTTACATCACTATAACATCAGACCTAACCAATTGGCCCCAAACTCTTGGCAAAACATCTTAACCTTCTTGGCCGTCAGCGAGTTGAAAGGCGTTACTCCTTCGTTGTCGGCCTTCACCTAGATATACTATTTATCTAAGGTTCCTAAGACGTTAGAGGGAGCCTGATTTAGTGTTTGTAACCGTCACGACTTCTTGACGTCTTAGGATAAGACTTCTACGATGCATGCCTGGAATGCAGAATTCCTATTCGTCCAAGTCCCTAACGAGGCAGTGGCTAGAAGATGCCAGTATTTTAGCCGGAGAATGATTCAGCCGAGGAGATGGTGGAATACTTCAGGATATCGGAGTATTCCACCCCAAATAATTCGTCCTTTAAGGGTGCGTCCAACTGGATTCCTTTTAAAGAGATGTTTTATGATGATAACTTCTGGTCATCGTTGGCTTGTGGCAGGCCGAAGATAAAGGTATACCCCTGATTTTCCCAAGTAAATTTCTTCTTCCAGGGATTTTGTCTTATTAATAATATACTTCTCTTTTGCAGCTTCTGCTAAGGCTGTCCGGAAGAAATTTTTTGACGGGAGAAAATCAGCATGTCTATGTTCACAAGCTCGTTATGGAAAGAATATGTCAAATCCGACTCTGAGAAGAGGACGAATACCTTGGTAGGCTTTATATTCTTAGTAGTATTATTATTTTGGGCGCCCATGTTAGGACCTTGGTAGTCCCTAGGCCGCTTCTTTCTTAGGACGGGGTCTTCTCAATAATGCTGGCCGACCAAAAGGTTTTGGCTGGCCTGCTTTTTTAATTTTCACCCTTCCAGAAACTACATTTAGCTTTCTGGACGAATCTTGTTCTAGGCTGAAAGACGGCCAGGCTTTTGGAGGCCAGTCTCCTTCTCTAGGTATGCTTCGTCTGGGAACCGATAATTTTATGGGTTTCTAGACGAGCTACCTTTAGTTTACATACGAGTCCTGATCCAAACTGAAAGGCGGCCAGGCTTTTGGAGGTCTCCTTCTCTGGGTAAGCTTCGTCTGGAAACCAATATTTTTATTGGTTTTTGGACGAGTCACGTTTTAGGATGATCAGTGGTCAGCTGGTTCTGGCCGCTCTAATTTGTTGGGTAGGTTTCGTCCAAAACTGAATTTAGTTAGTTTATGGATGTTCCTCTTACTTATGAAGTTTGTTTCCCTAACTTATTTTCTTTTGTTTTCCGTAAAAAAACCCTAACGTCTGAGGCGTAGGCGGAGAAGGTAGCCACCAAGAAGAGGCTGGCCACAATGGGAGATGCTCCTCCTCCCAAAAAATCCAAAGGCTTTAAGCCAAGAAGAAGAAGACACATCGCTCCTCCTTGCCGAAGGTTAAACTTCCCGCTAAGGTGGAGGAGACAACCATGGTTCCCTTCGTTAGGGAAGTTGGCCCGACGCCTTCTACAATAGCCAAAGAGTTGGATGCGGCTAAGGACGACTCGACATTTTCTGAGCCTGTAGCAGGGTTGGTATCTCAAATTCCCCCGCATACAGATCTGTTTCATTGTCGTCTGGTGAGTTCTACTACTCCAACTTTGTTAAGACCCTGCGTGTTGGCGGGCGTCTGATGAGTCTGTCCAGCAGATTAATTAGCAGTGGTCATTCCCGTCAGAAACACTAACGACTCTCCTCTTTCTGATAAAGGCAAAGGAGCAGCTGAAGCAGTTCTTGAAGCTTCACCTATATTATTCGACGACGAGTCCTTGGCCGCTTTTGCTAGGATGACATCGGCTAATTGCGAGAAGCTCAAGCAGGAGCTCTTCAAATGCTTCCCTGAGCCTTATATCAAAGGCTTAAAAGGTGCTTCCTTTGGGCATGTAGGCTACATGTTCCAACTTGCTGCTTAGGTATGGAAAATGTTTTCTTGTTGTTCGTCTTACATACTTGTGAAATAATTTGTTTTTTTTATGGTCGTCTTGACATTTTGATCTTATGTTCTTTGCTCTTTGCTTGCAACATAATAACAGTAGTCTCGGCAAGATTACTCAGAAAAGAGAATAAACAGCTCGTCTGTGATGCAACAACGGCCGGGGACAAGGTTATGCACGACATGGCTGACCTAGAAATCCTGCATCGCCAATCTAGGGAGGCGTGGGAGAGGCGCTCGGCCGAGATGGAGGAGGCCAACAAAAAATATCTCATCCAACTCAACAAACATTTGAGTAAGAAGGATAGATTGGAGTTGGCCTTGACGGCTGAGAGAAACGCTGCTCTCTTGACGAAGGTTCAACTTAGAATGGAAAATTGCTTTCTAAGGGCTCGTCTGTGATACCACCAAGTCATGGGTTGTGAAGGCATTTGGAATGCTGGCCGAAGCTGACGACGTTCCTCGCTACGAACGTTATCTAGACTTTCCAAGAGAGCCATCACAAGGCTATGGTTGCTGGCGAGGGGCCTCCAGTTTTCCAAGAATCGTCGGACGACGAAGAATACTCAGGCTGATGACACCAACCTCCCTATCGAATAGAACTCATGGCCTTAAGTCCTCTTGTTGTTGTATCTTGGCTGGAGGCCTTTTTGTACTTAGCTTTTTTTTTTGTTTTTCGTAAACCATTAGGTTGTAATCCTTTTGAAATTTATATCATAATCAGTTTTCCAACATTGTCTTTATTTGCAATTTTTCTTTTGTTAACTAAGTATCAAAATGCCTTGTCCAGTTCTGAATAAACATGGGCGAATTAAATCCAAAATTTAATTGAACACCCCAAGTGCTGAAGTTACTCGTCCTTGATTAACGAAACAATTCACTTAAAATAGAATTTCGGACGTTATCTCTAGCTTATCCATTTGTTGACAGTCCCTTTTTCTTAATTTGCAGAACTATTGGTGTTTTTAGTTTGAGAATAGAGAACAAAACAGGCTGATCAAGCCACTATGTCTTGACGCTTATACTAGACGGTTTGATTTCATTTGAGTCACTATGTCTTGGCTCTCATGTCTTGGCTCCCCCCCCCCCTTCTTGGACGAAGTGAATTCGATGAATCCTCTTTGTTCCGAGAAGGAGAACGACCATGCATAATAGTGACATTTTTGCAAGATAAAGCATTTAGGATACCTGGAAACTGTCCTGCTTTCTTTTGTAATATGTTGTTCCTTTACTAAGGTCATTATTACATGGATGGCCTTTTGATGGAAAGTAAGATCCCTTTACTAAGGTTTCTTAAATATGGTCGTCTTTTGTTAGGAGGTTGATGTTTCCCTTTCTAGACTTTATCAACTAAGAGCCCTTCGTCATGTTACAAACTTTATAGATCTGTAACATGTTTTGCCAATCTCCTAAAAGAAGCACTGTTCGCCAAGGAAATTGTCCCTGTGTTTTTCTTTGCATGGTGGACGTTTTAACTTTCTTTACTTTGTTACTTGATTTTTTATTTTAGACCACTGTTTTGGTCAGTGGTAAGATGCCCCTAATTAAATAGTAATAAGTAACAAGTAAAGAGACAAACATAGAGCGAAAGTAGAATCGTATTATATGAATTTTGCTTGGCTGGTGGTGTATGGCCTTCCCACTGTTGATGACAGAAGAAGTCTTTGCATGGATCTTAGTAATTTTGATAAAATTATTAATGAACCCTGGTGTATTACGTGTGACTTTAATGTTGTTCGCTCATCTGGAGATAGGATCAATGGTGTTCCTGTCTCTACCTATGAAACTCAGGATTTCAGTTAGCTCCTTAATACATCAGATCTTAGTGAATTTAAGTCGTGTGGTCACGTTTTCTCTTGGTCCAATAAAGGCAATGGTGATACTAGAATTAGTAGCAAAATTGATAGGTGCTTAGTTAATTCTTTATGGTTATCTAAGTATCTTCATTTGGTTGTGGATTACATGAATCCTGGACTTTCAGACCACTCTCCTCTGATGATTTATTGTGCTCAGAGGACTCAAGGCAAAGGTAGACCCTTTAAATTCTTCAATCAAATGGTTGATCATGCAAAATTCTTACAGTTGGTAAGTGAGCAGTGGTATCTTTATGACAGAGGGGGAGTATGATGCAAATTGTTTGGTCTATACTAAAAAATGTTAAGACTAAGCTTAAATTCCTACACAAAGCTAAGTTTGCAAATATGAATGTTAGGCTTGATAATGCTAGGGCTAGTTTACATAATGTTCAAACTCAATTGCAGAGTTCTTCTTCATGTCCAGAGCTCATTCAAGCTGAAAAATATTGTACTCTTTTGCTTCATCATTTTTGAATGTGGAAGAATATACTCCAAGGCAAAAATCTAGAATTATGTGGCTCAACTATGGTGATTCTAAAACTCAATTTTTCTTTCATGCTATGAAAGAAAGACTCCTACACAACCGTATTGAAGTTATTTATAATGATGTCGGTGAAAAGCTTAGTGTTGCTGCTGATATTGAAGCTGAGGTGATTAATTTATATCATAAGCTTCTTGCAACTGCTGTTCCCAGCCTCCCTACTGTGGACATTTCTCTTTTGAGGTCTGGTCACCAAGTTCAACCTAGTGATTCTGCTTTGCTAACTCAGACTGTTACAGTGCAAGAAATTGAAGCGGCTTTATGGGCAATTCATAATGATAAATCGCCATGTATTGATGGCTTTAACAATCACTTCCAGAAAGCTTGGTAGATTGTAAAACATGATGTTTCTGCTGCTGTGCTTCAATTCTTTGATTCTGGTGTTTTGTTGCCTGATATCAATTGTACTCTTGTTACTCTTATTCCTAAGGTTCTTGACCCCTCCTTTGTTAAGGACTTTAGACTTATATCTTGCTACACAATCGTGTACAAAATAATTGCTAAGATCATGACAAAAAGGATGCAGAGTATGATTGATAGTGTTGTTGATTTGGCTCAAGCCGACTTTATGCTTGGGAGGACTATCTCAAATAATATCTTGCTTGCTACAAAACTTATTAAAAGCTATAATGCTAAACATGTTTCTCCTAGGTGCATGTCGAAGGTTGATTTGAAAAAAACTTATGACTTCATTGAATGGTCCTTCCTTGAAGTTGTTATGTGTGAGATTGGCTTTCCTACTTTATTTTTGAGGTGGGTTATGGCTTGTGTTACTTCTGTTTCTTTCTCCATTCTTCTAAATGGTATTCCTTGCAAGCCTTTTCTTGCCCAAAAAGGATTAAGGCAAGGAGACCCTATGTCTCCCTTCATGTTTGCCTTAGGAATGGAGTATCTATCAAGATGTTTGGGTCATTTGAAGTCATTTCCTACTTTTAAATTCCACCCTAGATGTAAAAATCTTAACATTACCCACTTGATGTTTGTTGATGATCTCCTGATGTTTGCTAGAGCTGACATTACCTCCTTGCAACTTATTTTCAATACTTTTTCTAAAATTTCACAAACTTCTCTTGAAGCAAATTTGGACAAAAGCCATCTGTACATTGGAGGGGTTGATATGGCTCAAAGGAATATTCTTCAATCTGTTGTGCACATTCCTCTTGGGGTTTTTCCCTTTAGTAATTAGGGTGCCTCTTACAACCAGAAAGCTTTTCTACAATGAGTGCAAGCCTTTGATTGAAAAACCATGACTAGAGTCAGAGCTTAGTCTAATAAAAAGCTTTCTTATGCTGCAATACTTCAGCTTGTTACTACTATTCTTCATGGTTTTTAACTCTACTGGTGTCAAATATTTGTGCTTCCTAAGAAAGTTTTTAAAGAGATCCGAAGCATTTGCAGATTATTTTTGTGGATTGGTCAGGGTTATGGGTCAAAGAAAGCTCCCATTGCTTGGGAGACTCTTTCTTGCCTAAAAGTTGCAGAGGAATGAACATCAAAAATCTTGTTGTCTGGAATAAGGCTGCTGTTGCAAAGCACTTTTGGGCTGTTTGTCAAAAGCAAGATAGATTATGGATTAAATGGCTCCATGAATATTACATTAAACAACAAAATATTCTTACTATGAAAATTCCTAATAGACTATAATGGTCTATGAAAAAGATTCTTGGGAGCAGACAAGTTTTGCATGACTTTCAGGCTATGCATACGCTCCATTTTGTTGTTTTCTCTATCAAGAAGCTTTATTTAAAAATGCAAGGAGAGCATGAAAATGTAGGTGGAAGAGAATTGTTTGCAATAATAAAGCTACACCTAAGGCTTTTTTTGTTACCTGGCTTATCCTCCATGGAACGCTTGCTACTAAGGATAGAGGTTTCTCATGGGGGGTCACAACTGATAGTTGTTGTCCTCTTTGTAATGTTGCATGTGAGAATAACTCACACTTATTCTTTGAGTGTCCCTTCTCCCAGAGCATCTGGACTGTCTGTCAGCAGCATCTGAAAATTGTTATGATCAGGAGACAATTTGATGATAAAGTTCAGTTTGTAGCCATGAAGAGTAAGAGGAAAAGTGCCCAAACTTAGTTATATTGCATGATGTTTGCACAAGCAATGTACCAGATATAGCTCTAAAGGAATCCAAAAATTTATGGTGGGCATGTTTTGGGTACTTAAGCTAATTTTAGGCAGATTTGTTTTCGTTTTGCTAGTAGATGTAATGACTATGTTTGGCAGCTTCTCATTGATTAGTTGTATGTTTGTTGATTGTATCTCTGCTAGTGTGCAGAGTTTGTATGGATTTAGCTTTTGGTCAGCTTGCTCTCAGGCCCTTCCTAAAAGGTAAGGGGAGTTCATTTTCCTTAGCTTTAGTGCCTTGTAGTTGATAGCTTGTATCTCCTTTTTTTTTGGTTATCAATAATATCTTTGAATTGCCAAAAAAAAAAAAATTGCTTGGTTGACTACCAAGGTAACATCTATACATATCTACTTTTTCATTTATGTGTCGTAACACTTTTGTTAGAGGGCAACAAGCTTGCACTTAATTATATCAGACATTGTATTTTTTCGATGTATCTGAGCTCCAAGTCCGAGAGATTAGACGACCATCCATGGCTTCAAGACGGAAGGTACCACTTTGTACTTCCTGGACAATTCTATAAGGTCCTTGCCAATTTGTATGAGCTTCTTGCGCAGCTCTTTCGCTCTGTCGAGCACTTCCATTTTCCTTAGGACCAAATCCTCCACTTTCAGTGGTCGTCTGACGATTCTTTTGTTAAACTCTCGAGCCATTCTGAGCTTATATAACTACATCCTTAACAGAGAATTGCCCCTGATTTCTGGTACCTGGTCCAAGGCTGTGCGTAGAGCATCTTAGTTGGCCTCTTCTGAGTATAACACGATTCTCAGAGTGAGCTCTTCTATCTCCATGGGCAAGACTGCTTCGGAACCATATTCAAGCATGAATGGAGTCTTCGTAGTTGAGTTCTTGGTCGTAGTTCTGATAGACCACAGAACCAACTGCAGCTCTTCTACCCATAAGCCTTTTGTATTGTCTAGTTTCTTTTTTATGCCGCTTGACAGGATCTTGTTGAATGCCTCCACTTGCCCGTTTTCCTGAGGATAGGCAACGATCGAAAAGTGAGCCTTGATTTCTCGCTCGGCCAGCCAGTATTTGAGCTTAGGCGTCTTAAATTGCGGCCTATTGTCATTGACAAGAAAGTGGGGCATGCCAAATCTTGTTATGATGTTCTTCCAAATGAAACCTTTTACATGATTAGTGGTGATTCCCCCCATTGCCTCACCTTGAAGCCACTTCGTAAAATAGTCCACTACTACCAGTACAAACTTTTTCTAGCCATTCACTATATGAAATGGTCCCAGAATGTCCATGCCCCACTTGGCAAAGGGAAGTGGGAACAAGATTGGGGTCAGATAGTTGGACAACTTTTGGTGTATGTTACCATGCATCTGGCAGCTATCACATTTCTTAGCATAGGTGAGGGCGTCTTCCTTTAAGGTGGGCGAGTAATACCCAGTCGTTAACGCTTTTTCTCCCAACGCTCTTCCCCCCTGTATGAGAGGCACATGCTCCTTCATGTACCTCCTTTAAAACCTCCAATCCATCCTCCCTAGTGATACACTTGAGGAGAGGACAATTAAACACTTCTTTTGTAAAGGGTTTCATCCCTAAGTTCAAACCACATGTCCCTGGCCTTGACATACTTGGCCTCCACAAGATCTGAAGGCAACCAACCTGTTTTCTTAAAATCGATAATGGGGTCCATCTAGACTTGCCCCCAACTGAGAAATAAGACTTGTTCTTGATTATTGTTTTTCTTTGGGTTTACTTCCCGAAACACAATTCTTGGTGCACCACCTTAGGCCGAGCTGGCCAATTTTGAAAGAGCATCGGCTTAATGGTTCTCAAATCATGGAACCTGGTCGAGTAGGCATGGGTGTGGGCAGGTGGGTGTGGGTTAGGCGAGCAGGGGGTGCTCGGGTGTGGGAGGTGGTCTGAGGGCATTGGGTGGGTAGGCATGGAGAGGTGGGCAGATGGGTGGGGAGGGTGGCAGGTGGGTGTGGGCTGGGAGTGCTGGTGGCAGTAGGGTGTGCTGTGGCCTGTGCGTATTAAATTTTTTTATATTTCAAAAGGTTGCGGTTTTGGGCATAAACCGCAACCTTTCTATATTTCTAGGGTTGCGGTTTATGAACAAATGTAGCCCTTTTAATAATGAAGGGTTACATTTTTTAAAAAACTGCATCCCTTCTAAAAGTGAATGACTGCGGTTTTTCTCCCTAAATTGCAACCCTTCCTTTTGGTTGAGGGCTGGTGGCCAAAAACGCAGCCCTTGCATATTTTTCCACTAGTGACAATTGTGAGAAAAAACCCTATCTGTCACTTAGTAACAGATGCGGTTTTTACAAAACCGCATCAGAAACTTAATTCAAAATATAGGAAAGAAAGTTGGGCAAAAAAATCGCATCAGATTTAAAAGCGGATGCGTTTTGGTGAAATCTGATGCGGTTCTCAAAACTACATCAGATTTTGACATTTTTCTTAAAAGGAAACCGGAGATACTGGCCCATTATACCCTCAAACCCTTCCGCCCTCTCAAACCCTAATCCCTTTCAAACCCTAATTTCTCCTAACTCAAACCACGTCCTTCCTCTCTCTCCCCTCCTCTCCTAACTCAAACCACGACCCTCCTCTCTCTCCCCTCCTCTCCTCACTCAATCTCTCTCCTCTTCCTCCTCTTAGCGAACACCGCTGCTCGTCGTCGAATTTTTTTCGTGCCTTCTCATCGAGCTCTCTTCGTGCCATCTCGTCGATTTCCTCGTTGTTCTCCTTGAATTCGTCGTCGTTCTCGTCGAAATCGTCATCTTTCTCGTCGAATTATCCATCTTGCTTGTCGTGCTCGACGAATTCATCCTCGAATATGTCGTTCATCGTCGAATCTGGTTTTTGTTTGCATTCTCGAAGACATCGTCAAAATTTTTTTGTAGCTCTATATGAATTCATTTATGTCAGGGTGTAATTCCATGGGTTGTGTACGATATGTATTTTGAGAAAAATTCTATGATTTGGCTAAGTAACAAATTTCAAACGAGATCTCTATGAATGATAAGTTGGAATCAGATGCTGAATTTTTGCCCCTTTTGTTTTCTTTGCTCCTCGATTTTGATATTGAGTTGAAGTGGAGATACAAAAGCTGATGGTAGAATTGAGGTTTGATGCCGGATAACTTATGAGTTTGAGATTTTGGGTTTATTTAGATTATTATTTCAAGTTTTGAGGACAAAACTTTAAATAATGGTGGTAGTATGTAATAGCCCTATTTTGTAAGTGCGTTTATTAAATATTGATTATATTCATTAAGTTAATTATGTTCCGAAAATTCTTATTTTCTTTGAGTTGGAATATGAATCATATTGACGTGTTGGTAATCTATTTATTTATTTCATTATATGAGATTATTATTATTATTTCTATTATTATTATTTTATATTTTGGGATGTGTAATTAAGTCTAGCGGTGTTTCGCAAATTTTAAAAAATCAAAGACGGTGTCATTTTGTTTAGTCTTATCCTTACCATTTCCTTAATTGGAAAACAAAAATCAAAAACCCTTTGTCGGTCAATAAAACCTCATCACATTCCTTAAGTGTGTCTTGGGTTCTGAAATTTCCGAACCCAAAACCCCCAAAGAAAAGAAAAAACCTCGTGAAAACCTATCCCCTTTCCCCTGTTCTTCTCTCTTCGCGGCGACCTCGTTGCACCTCTCCTTCAATCCGCCAGCGATTTGCCGAGCTTGCCAAAGTTTCCCTCACCCCCTTACTGCTCGACGGAGCCTCGTCTCCTGTCGCTGCTACAGTTCCCTGTTTTCTCTCTCTTATTTCGTTCTTCCTTGCTTCCCCTGTCTCGTTGTTCGCTATTGGTGCTTGGAGTTTGGTTGCCGACGAACGCCGCCGCCACTCCTTATGTCGTCGCCAACCTTGTTGGTGCTATTCGCCGCTGCTGGAGCTAACCCTTCCCCTTGACGTGTCTTCCCTGCTCTTGAAGCAGAGGTAAAAACTAATTTATTCGTTGTTCCCTCTTTAAATTATGATTTTCTACTTGTAAATCAAGCCCAAATTATTGTTGTTAATGTTCTGTCATTGTGGTTGTGGTAGAGTTGTTGGGAAGTTATTGTTTATTATTGTTGTTGTGCTGTTGTTATTGTTGTTGCGGTGCTGTGGTTATTGTTGTTGTTATTGTGGAGTTGTGTGATGCGCTATGGTGGTGGTGGTGAAGTTGTTGTTATTGTTGCTCTCTTATAGTAGTTGTTGTTGGGTGGTTGATGTTTAGTGGTTAGAGTTGATATATTTGAGGTTAAGTGTAGAAGTTATAAAATTAGTTAGTTTCTAATTGTAGGATTTAGTTTGATTAGCATAGTGGTTGCGTTAGTAGAAGTTAATTAGATTGGTTAAGATTGGTTATTGATTATCGTTATAATTGTGAGGTGATTCTTGGAGGATGATTTTGGAGTGAAGAATCATTCGGGATTATGAAGGAAATTGTGTTGTTGGAATTGGATTGAATTTCTGGTAACTTTTATGTTTAGTAAAATCATTTACTCATGCCCATGTGTGTGTGATCTTTCTTTTCTGTTTTCGTAAATAACTTCGTACTATGGCCATAGTTATGAATGTGTGGACTGTGGAAGCGTTATTCGATATTATGAATACGCAACTGTTTTGCTGGCTTAGTTTATGAACAGAAAATAGAAAGTGGGCAAGGTATGGGTGAAGGATGGTTACTCTTTTGACCTGATACGGTCGGCTACGCTCCATAACGAACCTTGGGGTAGTATTGCTGGGCTCCATAACGAACCTTGGAGGCAGCGTTTGTCCTTTGTCCAAAGCCTGTACTTGCATGGACTCTTTATGGACTATAGACTTTGAAGATGGCAAGAATTCTAATGACCCTAGACTTCTTAGATGGGTGAACCTATACAGGATTAAGACTCCTAACATGGATAGAATTTGATCAGGTGAATATCTTTAAATGGAGTGAAACTGGATCAATACGAGTCACATAAACTTTAATAGAGTTAGAATTCCTAAATGGATGGGACTTTTACAACAAGATGACACATTAACAGGAATCCTAAATAATGTGCACATAAAGGATGGATAATATACATGAAAAGATATGATATAGGACGATAAATGAGTTTTTTTTTTTTAAAAAAGGATGTGTGATAGGAAAAAGATGGGATAAAATTTTATGAAAGGATATAAGAATAATTTCGAAAAGGGATGCATGAATTATGAAAATTCGATGGGAGATCATTTAAAAAAAAAAAGATGGATAGGAGATATAGTTTCGTAAAGGGAAAGATGTTCGTGAGGACCAAGGAAACTACAAGAAGTTAGTGACATAGCAAATAGGTTGCTTGCATCTGAAGCAAACACAACACGCTTCACACAATGATTCGCGCTGCAAGAAGTGTCCGTGCCAAGCGCAGATTAAGCAAAGACACAATTTTTTTACTTTTTTGCTCGTCATGGTAATTAGTTCGATAGGTTGACTTGAAACATCGATAATATAGAACAATTAAGGGTACGCACCAACCAAGGGCCTGTTCTCCCCAGCTTATTTTCAGTTCAGTTCAGTTCAGTTCAGTTCAGTTCAGTTCAGTTCAGTTCAGTTCAGTTCAATTCAGTTCAGTTCAGTTCAGCTCAGTTCAGTTCAGACCAGTTCAGTTCAGTTCAGACTAGTTCAGCTCTTGACAATACTTTTACTCTCACATATCACTATTCATTTCAGTTCAGTTCAGTTCAGTTCAATTCAGTTCAGTTCAGTTCAAATCAGTTCAGTTCAATTCAGTTAAGTTCAGTTCAATTCAGTTCAGTTCAGTTCAGTTCAATTAAGTTCAGTTCAGCTGTTTTATGCCGAAGAGAACAGACCCCAAGATGCACAATTAAGATAATAATATGCAAAGTTCCAACCTAAAATTCAGTTCTACGTTCAACTATGGTCAAGTTTAAGTTAAGGCTGAAAAGGGTCCATGAGTAAGAGATTGATCCCAAGCTTCATACCCCTGCTCAAAGAGGTGGTCATGTGTAAGACGCACTCCAGTTCTCAAGTCAGGAACAAGAGACCAATGCCATGGTTGGGTAGGGTTGCTTACGTAAGATCCAACATCGCTTCGGAAGAACAATTCGCAAACACCCTAAGGCGACCTCACACATAGAACATGTGCTAATGAGACTAAGTAGATTGTCCTTATGGTGGTTGAACAATAGCCATGCATATATATAACAATATATTATTTAAAGTTTCACCCACTCATTTTCAAAAAACAATTTTTTAAAAAAATCCTCCCTAGCCAAATTATAGGCGTGGATTTTTCAATTTCTTTAATGCCTAAACGCGGTGTGACCGCGTTTATTTGATTACTCTACTGTTAAGGTTTTATTGAAAATTGTTTCGAAAAAAGTCGCCAACTTCTTTAGAGGAAGAATGATAAACCTAATTGGATATTGAAACGGAAGGGACATCTTAGGGACTTATCCAATGTAGATTTCCCCATCATGACTCCATAGATAGTCAAGAAAAAAAAAATTGAGTTTGTGGGGGTGAGGGTACAATATAGTCAGGAACCATATTGTCCATTGCTGGCCTCTACTAAGTATCGATTCATTACAATTTTTATGTAAAAGAATAATCATATAACGTTTTAATACGCCCTAAAAATATTTAGTCTAAGTTGGTTCAAGAAACACATAAAACGATTATATTTTTAATGATAATTTATCATGCAATCAGATTACTGGGTTCCTAGCAAGTTTTCCAAATTAATCTGAATTGATGAGAACAATTACTTAGGTCTTGTTTAGCAATAATATCATTTAGGTGATAAAAATCATGCAAGACAATCATAGCAATATAGAAAAATAAATAAGAAAATATCGCACGGAGTTAGTATAATATGTAAGATACTGACAATTGCTAGAATACCTTAATAACCTACCTCATGAATAGAAAGTTAGTAACTTCAATAAAATAATAAAAAAAATAAAGAAAATAGAATGAAGGTGGTTAATTTAGTTGACCCTCAAAAATTATATCACTGCTTGGGGTCGTTGATTGGTAGGGATCTTGGATTGAAAGTTAAACGAGACTAAAAAATTTATGTTGCGTTAGATTAATGTACTAGGATAAACCTGATTAATGTTTTGTGGAGTTTACTTTTATTAGGTGTTATGGTACTAGGTGATATTGTGCGGTGAATATGGTTGTATTAGTGATGATGATGATTATTGATGATTGATGATTGATGATAAATGGTGTTGGGTGAATATTGCGGAGCCATGATAAAACGATAGCAGTTAGGGATTTTATTTGTCTTTAGGAGGACTCAAAAGCAAATAGAGGAGTGGGAAGGAATTTGGCAGAGAAAAAAAAAAGCTAGCATCCATGTGTCAACATGTAATTAGCACACATGTCACAATATTGTTTATCCAAAACAAATTACTTTTTGCAATTTTTAAACTTGTATGTCTCAAGAAATATATTTTAGAAAAAAATAAAAAATATACCAATATTTATATATTTTTATTATCTACAAATAGACATCCATTTTGATATAATTTCATCATATATTTATTTTACTCTTATCCTTATAACACACTTGTATCTTGTTATTACAATGCACCTGTTTTATGTTAACATACACTTGTTTCTTATTACCATACACTTGTTTCTTAATACAATACACTTGTTTCTTGTTGAAATACAATTGTTTTTTATAACACACTTGTTTCTTATTATTACAATACACTTGTTTCTCATTGACATACACTTGTTTCTTGTTAACATACACTTGTTTTTTATTATTACAATACACCTGTTTCTCGTTAACATAGACTTGTTTCTTGTTAACATACAC
This sequence comes from Beta vulgaris subsp. vulgaris, assembly GCF_026745355.1. Lineage (NCBI taxonomy): Eukaryota > Viridiplantae > Streptophyta > Magnoliopsida > Caryophyllales > Amaranthaceae > Beta > Beta vulgaris. The sequence goes on from NC_079208.1 coordinate 28,954,445, forward strand.
TTGTTTCCCCATACAATACACTTGTTGCTTGTCAAAATACACTTGTTTCTTATAACAATAAACTTGTTTGACGTAAGGTAACTAAAGCTGATATAAATTTTAAAACTGATATATGAAGAAATTATATCAAAATGGATGTCTATTTGTAGAGAATAAAAATATATGAATATTAGTATTTTTTTATTTTTTTCTAAAATATATTTCTTGAGATATACAAGTTTAAAAATTGCAAAAAGTAATTTGTTTTGGATAACAATATTGTGACATGTGTGCTAATTATATGTTGCCACATGGATGTTAGCTTTTGCTATAGACAAAAGTGTCTAATATCTATCGTTTTTTTTCTCTGCCAAATTCCTTCCCACATTGTATTTGCATTTTAGTCCTCCTAGAGACAAATAAAATCTCTAGCTGCTAGCGTTTTATCACTCCTCAATATTGCGTGCCTGTGGGAAGCTCACTCCTCGTTGCTGCAGTGTGTAATATTGGGAGATGTGGATGCGTGGATGGTGAGTTTTGTGTGGCCGTGTATTGAGATTGTGAGGCTTAGCCGTGATTTATATTTTATCCCTTCATGATTATTGTGAAGGTTGAGGTATTATATAGTGTATGTTAGAGCTGTCACAAAATAACCTGATCTGATAACCTGATCTGAATTTTTGATGATTTATAATTGACTTGAATCTGAAATTTTGGCAAAACAGGTCATTTGTAACCTAACCTGTACCGACCTGATAATAACTGATATCTGCTCTTGACCCGATACTTTATGACCTGAACCTAAACCGATACCCGTCCAAAAAAGATCGATAATTGAAATGATCTAACCTGACAACAATCTGAACCTGGTTCGACACCTGATGTGATTAGGACCTGAAACTGATTATAACTCGACGTAACTTGTCATTAACCCGACCTGTTATGACCCATTATCTGATTTTACTAAACCTGTTGAGACCTAGTATATTATTTTATATGACTTGTTGCTACACGTTACCCGATTTTACCCGATTTGTTGATTGTTAATAACTCGACTTGTCAATTATTTCACCACATAGCAACATAAATCCTAAACTAACACTACTATAAGAAAGGCATATAACTAGATGAACTATTCAAGCTTTGATTTTCAATGAAATCTTAAATAATGATACAAATTTGAAGCAACGCGAGCCCAAATTCATGACATGTTCCTTGCTCGAAGCGACCTGAAATAAGTATAGTACAACCCGAAAACTACCAACCTGGACCTGACTCGAAACTGACCAACGCCGCTATTGTGCTGACCTGATAAGTATCCAACCTACGTATGGCCTGAACCTGAAAGCACCCGCTACAAACTTGCAATAAACCCGACCTGACACCATATGATCACAAAAGATGACATGTCCCGAAATTGACCGCGTTGAACCCGACCGAACCTGAAAGAAGAAATGAACCGAGACAGACCTGACCGAATTATGACCGTTTCCGACCTCCACCCGACCTGTTTCGTATTATGACCTGACGCGACCTGATCGAACATGACCTGAAACATGAGATGACCCGACCTGAACCCGACTCGAGTAACTGAATTGACAGCTCTAGTGTATGTAGTTGAGTCGCAATAGGTTCTCGAAAGATAATAGATTTTACAATTTATTCAAAAATAATTAGTAGGTTTCTGAAAGATTTTAGAAAATAGTAGTTAGATAAAAGATAATTAAAAAAACATTGGAAAAAGATTATTTTTGTAAAAAAAAAAATTTAAAATAAAATAAATTAATTCTATTAATTAAATTGGGCTTAGAAAATGATTTACTTCCTCCGTTTTTTTTTAGATGTTACACTTTCTATTTTAGGAAATTTTAAATTAGATGTTACACTTTTATTTTGGGTAATAACTTCTCTCTATCTCTCTCCTATCACATGTTCACATGGGACCTTTTTGTTTTTCATTCTCTCTATCTCTCTCCTCTCCAAAAATTACCTAGGAGTCCGTGATGTGAAAAATGTAACATATAAAAAAAAAAAACGGAGGAAGTATATAAATTGGATTTTCATAAAACTATTTTTAAAAGGTTTTCGAAGATGGGTTATTAAAAAGTTATTTGAAAACATTTTAGGAAGTAGGCTTATTAAAACTAGTGATAAAAAAAGCTTTTTGGAAATGAGTTAACAAAAAGGGTTAGAAAATGAATTTGGGCTTAAAACATTTTATTTTAGACTCATTTTTAATTCTTTCCTCGATTCGAAGTTTCGAACCAATTAGAGCAGGGTATTAATCATCATAGGGTATTAAATGGCAGACACAAGACCTTGTCACTTGTCTTGGTTTGATTTTTGCTCTTATTAATTTGATTACACTGTGTTAATAACATACTAATTTATATTATAACAGATATATGTACTATAACAATGTTAAATATTTTGAAGAACCAAACATAATACGAATAGCTTACCTGACGCTTCGCGAATGTTTGTTACTGTTTTGAGGGTGATTTTCATCAATGTTTGACATAGAAAATTCAAAAACACAAATGAGTTGCAAGTACATTAAAATTTGTACATCTATTTCTCACCTTTTCCTTCACCTAGTTCTCCTCCTCTTGGGTTTTGTACTCTTCTTTTCAAAATATACATTGAAAAAGAAAAAAAAAGAGGGGTATAAGAAGAAGCCAATGCGAAATTTCTTCTACCACATTTTACACTGAGAGAAAAAATAATGAAAAAAGAGCAAGAGAAAGAATATGATACAGAATAGAGAATAGATAAAGCAAATGAATGATGAAGTACAAGTTGCGGATTTTCTTTTGTTTAGTTTTGAGTTTTACAACTAGTTATTAGATTCGGGCTATGCCCTGAGTAAGAAAAATTTTATTTATTAATATTGTATTTTGATATGATAATAGTAAATACAACTTGGTCTAGTGGTTATAACTTTAGTACATGAACTTGAGGTCACGTGATCAAAACCTATACTATGCAATTCCTAATTTTTTTTATTGTACATAGATTACATGAATTAAAACTACCTAGGGAGAGCGCCACGTGGCACCGTTCCTGATTTACGCACGCCTTTTAATATATTAGTCTAGATTTTATTGGTTGTTTTTTTTTTTTTTTTTTGGCACTTATTGACTGCAGTTACTCCTCCAAATTTTTTTTCCATTGGTATTCCCGTATGTTGTCATATATTGGAGTTAGATTTTATATTACTGCATTCCACTATTTGTTAGTACCAAATATTCACATTCTAGTACCACCAATATAATGTTAGTTTCCTCTTAAAAACCTTACTACATGAATCTAATTTTTCATTTACATGTCGAACTTTAATAAATGACTCAATTTGAATATAACTAATAATCTTATTAGACATTTAAATAACCCTTGCAATGAAAAACATTAATTTGTTTAGTAAGTATTGGCAATTAAAGTTTCGATATTTTTTCGTATCAGTAAATTAAAAAACTAAGCATTGTTCGAGTATTACTGAGTTTGATACTAATTTATTACTTCCTCCGTGTTTTATTCTTGCTACATAGAGAAAGTGGGGGGGTTTAAGAAAGGTAGAGATAGAAAGTAGGGGACCACCACTTTTTGAATAAAAAAACATTTGTTAAGGAACAAGTATGAGTATTTTAAAAGAGAAGGTGAGGGATCACCAACTTTTTAATAGAATTTAAGATTTTTATGGTGAGAAGGAATCCATTTATGGTATGTAGCATCTATTAATGACATTTCCATTTAGGCTCCGTTTGGTAGGGCGTAAAACGTTTTCCCGGAAAACTATTTTCCTCTATTTTCAGTTTTACATTGTTTGGTTGGGAAAAGAGTGTAAAACCATTTTCCCTTGGGGTAAAATTACTCTCCCAATGATGGAAAACCATTTTCCTTTCAAAATGAAGGGAAAACTATTTTCCTTATCTCTCTTGTACACTCCTCTCACTACCTCCTTACTTTCCCTTTCATTTCATCATTTTTCTTACATCGAACCAAACAACGGAAAACTAATTTTGGAATTGTGTTTTCGATTGTAAATTGTTTTCCATGAAAATCATTTTACACTGAAAATGTTTTACGCCCTACCAAACGGAGCCTTAAGAAAAATGTAGCATCTATAAAAAAACGGAGGAAGTATGTGTTAGTGTCCACAAACTAATAATAGTTGTTAAAACCTTTCTTAAAACTTAGAATTGTATATAATGAACTATTGCTGGATGCCTGAATAAGTGGTTTATGAAATAAACCTTGGTAACAGGATCACTTGTCGTTGGGCCACTCTCTTTTACCCTCAAACTTATAAAGAAATGTAGTAGTGCTATGACCTTACGTTGTAAACTTGGGTAGAATTTCATCATAAAGTTTGCTTTATTCTTTGACATGTTCTCTTCTTAATTTATTTTTCCCCCTTTACTATGTCAAATATTATTGATCTATTCTTACTAGGGGGAGAAGATGCAATAAGTTTGACTGGTTAAAGTACATGTGTCATGAAACCATCATTTTGGTTGGCTCGCTTTGCCAATAGCGACTTTACATGCTTAATTAAGCATATAATGCTTGAATACTTGTGTTAAACATATATACATCAATGTGGTCCCAAAAAGGCAAAAACCTCCAACGATTTAGAATTATGAGGAAAAGCTTATAAAAATTGAAGATGTATTAACCCATCAAATCGCACCATATTGATAGATTACATAACAATGGCTTAACTAGTAGAAATGAACACTTTTTACAATTTGTAACCCGTTGTAGGTTGCTCGACAATAAATTTACAAATTATATAAATTGTTTGTATCTTTCAAAATACAACTAATTCCAACCAGAAACATTATTGCAATCATTTTGTCCTTTGGAAAGTGTTTTAGGTGTCAAATAGTGGATATCAAGTGTTCACGGCCGTCAAAGATGGTAGAGTCTTGCAATGTCGGATATGCTGGTGTTGACTTGACGGTATATCTGCACAAGAAACAAGGATAACTGACCTTGGGGGTTACCGAGGAAACTCAGTTTGATGCCTATGTAAGACAGGGTTCAACAAACATGTGTACATATAAAGTAGGTTGGGTTAAAATTGAGCGTACCTTTGGAACAATGCAGGTGTTGGGATTTTTATAGCTAGTGAACAGTAGGTTGATTTTCCCAAATGGAATGGTTGTAGCCTAAAAAACAACGGTTATAAGTAAAGACACATGGCTCCATCACGACCCTACACTTGGCACTTTGCTGCTGCAGTAAAGTACACGGCCCCGAAAGGTGCATGGCCTAAAAGTAAACCTTTCTGAATAAAGAGTGTGGTACTAGCCCTCCTTCTGGCCCAACATCACTTAGGCCCAACATTTACAAAGGACATCTTTATAGAATGAATGATGTGTACTTTCAATCATTGATCGCCACGTGTCATAACATTATTGCTTAGCCAATCAGATGCTCTCGAATTATGATGACATCAAGGTACAACACTCACTTCAGACACTATAAATAATTCTTGAAATCAGGGGAAAGATATGTTTTTCAGAGTAGTGTATTGTAATTCTGCCGTAAATTCTCTCTCTCTACTTTCTCTCTCCAAAAGGTTCCTTTCTACTCCTGATACCTGACTTAAGTTTCGGAGGGGGAAATACCACCCAAACCTCGAGGGTGGGTCCCTTTTTGCAGGTCTGAAGGCGGAACTCAGGTTCGGATTTTGAGTCCAGGCATTGTTGCACAAGTCTCTTATTATTGAACCTACTGTTGGGGATAGTTGTATTTATTTACGAGTCTAGCACTCATAACAGGAATCTTCTTCGTACACGTGTATGTCACAATCTTTGTCAATACACGTTAGTACTGCACTGATAAGCGAATGTGTGCAGACGACACTTTATTTTATGAATACAATACTTGACGGGATTTATGTAATGGCCGACAAACATAACTTTACCAGTCAATACAATTATGACCGTAGAGCCATCATTGACGTGAGTTAGCTTGACCGTCATGTAGATGACCGTCGGCGTGTGGTGATGACCATCATTAAGATGACTATCACTAGTCGAGGGATTATAAACTCTCGTACAACAAGCCCCCCACCCCCTCCCCCAAAGTGATGACGGTAAGACCGTCATTGCTTTTCCGAGAAGGTGCCAGGTTAAGTACGACTTAAAAAAGTAGCTCTACAATTTTTAAGAGCTGGTCCAATTGGTGTTATTTTGGGAAAGCAGTTTCTAACCCCTTAATTTGGACCGTCCATTTTTTGCTCTAAATGGGGTAGTTACTATACTTCCCTTTATTTCCCTCTTTCACTTCTTTCATCTTCTTCCTCTAGTTTTCCTAAGCATCCCTTCGACTTCCCGTATATATTTCTTGATTTCGCCTCGAAGTTTGCATCTTTTTCCGACTATGTGCTCGGATCTTTCTTGATTTTTTCTTGCAGCTGTCACAGACCTATTTCAATTTTTTCTATTTTTCACAAATTAATAATTTGAAATGTTAGTATTTAAAATTTTGTATTGACAAACATATATATATATATATATATATATATAATATATAATATATATATAATATATTATATATATATATATATATATATATATAAATCTAATAACATATTACATGCTTAAGTATGATATATATGTAACAATCTTGCCGTCAAACTAAATACATAAAACGAAGGAACTATGTTATAAGGTTAAAATTTATTATGATCTACTACACTTTTCTGAAGCTCTCTATACTCTTTATAAGTTAATCGAATAATAACTTTTCTCATGGAGTAAAGGACAAAAAATATGTTAGAGAGAGAAAGAAAGCCCGAGAAATCGAACCTTAGAAAAAAGCCCCAATTCAATTTCTTCGTAGACCTTCTCCTCGATCTTTTTCACTCTGCAAATCCCTTCATAATTATCTTCTCTGATGTTATTTGGTGGAAGAGTGAGCGTCTCCATTTGATGTTCCTTTCTCTTTTAACCCTAAGTTGCGTTATAAGTACTGTTATGGAAATTCCCCCAAATTAATTTCATAGCTCTAAGGCTAGTAATCCATCATTGCGAGTGTTGGAGTGTATTAAAGTGAATTTCTTGATTGTTAATTCGGCTAATCTCTCTTCTGGAGCCACTCAACAAGCTTGTTATTGGATTAGGGGTTTCTCTTTCCTCCAATTTAAGTTTAAATTAAATTCGGGTTCTAGAGTTTCTCTGGGCAGGGCATTAAATGCGGTTGTGAGGTCACTTGCAATTTTTGAATTAGTGTGCGGCAGAGGGTTTAATCCCCTCTATTTGGGTTCTCTTTTGTTTCCAGTTGGAGTTAATCATGTACCCCTAGATCTTAAGACGAACTTCGAACAAAATTTTGATGGTTCGAGAGCATTAATTGTGATGGAATTTATCAATTGGCTAGCTAGTGTCCAATTTCAGAACTATCATCCTGGACAAGTAGTAGTTATGGCCTATAAAAGACAATGTTTGGTAAGATTATATTTCCCATCCCCCCCCTTCAGTTCTTCTTCTTTCCTAGTATGCTTTCTTCTGTGTCCTAAATTCTCTGTTTGTTCGTTAGCAATTAATATGGCAAAACCTCAATCCTTAAAAGATGTTGTTTTGGCTAACCCTAACCCTAGTTCTTCTATTAATAGAAATGAAAATCCCTCTGGAAGTGTGCATGTGCATGAGCATTCTGTCCCCCCCCCCCTCAAATTCATGACCCCTTCCCACTTTTCCTGAGTCTATAGTGTTAGATGATCTTCCCCAAGTTAAGCTTGATATTTAGGCCCTTTCTAAGACTTATTTATTTGCTAAAATATTTTCTACTCCTCTTGATGTAAGAACCATTCATGCCCATATTAAGGTAGATTGGAAGTTTCTTCATGGTGATGTTGATTACCTTGAAATGGGTAATCATCGGTTGTTGCTTAAGTTTTCTAATCCTGCTGATCTCTCTCTTGTCTGGAGTGAGAGACCTTGGCATGTGCAAAGGGATCTCCTCATTCTTCAGCCATGGAAGCCGTTTTTGATCCATATATGGAAGAGATAAAGTGGGTTGATCTGTGGGTTAGAATCTCCCGCTTACCCACAGAACTTCTCAACTTTGAATCTGTAGCTAATCTCCTTGCTGCAAATGATATTCGAGCTTTGATCAAGCTTGATCAAATCTCTCTTCTGAAAAATAAAATTCAGTTTGCTTGAGCTTGTGTGAGAGTCAATATTCAAGGCCCGCTTCTTGAATTTGCTGAAGTGTGGCATGTTGGTGATCTTGTTCATGGGTAGATTATCTGGTATGAAGATTGCTCTTCTGGTTGTTCCTTTTGTGGTGAAATTTCCCATGAAATTGATTTTTGTCGTCTCTTGAATCCCCCCAAAAAAGAAATAATGGTTCAGTTGTTAAAAAAACCCTAACTAGAAAGATCTATATTATTCCATGGCTAAGGCTGCTGGCCAAGACACTCATGAATCCACAGCTGAGAAAGTAAAGGTGGTTCATGCCCAATCTAAAAATTTTGAAAAACATATCCCCGCCCCTAAGTCTGTTGTTCTTCCTGCTTGTTATTTCACTTGGAACACTACAAGAGGGGGGTGAATTGTAGTGTGGAACTTATTGCCCAAATAATGCGGAATTTAAAACATAAGCAATAAGGAACTGAAAGTGCAAGAGAGATTTTTACGTGGAAACTTCTTGTCTCAATACAAGAAGAAAAACCACGACCTACTCAGGATTTAAACTCTTTACTATAATAGGAAATCTCCTATGATTCAACCCATTACATACTCAAGTTCCACTCGGAACTCCAACTCTCTCACAATCTCCACTCTATACTCTAGACTTAACTCTAAGTCTTTCAAGAGTTCCCACAACTCTTTACAAAAGGTTTACTCAAACCCTTCACCCCTCAATAGACTTCACTCTAAGTCTACACATACACAACAAGAACTTACTCAAGTTCCTAACTCGAACTTAATACAAGAATTCACTCAAACTCTTTACCAAGTTCCCATTACAAGAGTTCACTCAAACCCTTCAACCCCAAACTCAAATACAGACGCTTGATAATTTGGTTTAACTCTAGTATATACAAACTGAATAACTGTAAAGGAACATGGCACTCGTAGGAACTTGAAACTCAAAGGAACTGACTCAAAGAAGGAATAGATTATATATTTATTTTGTAACGCTATTCCTTATGCCAAACTTACGGAATGACATAAGTCTAACACTATGGAAAGACACCAGTCAGACAATTAGAAACTCAATTGAACTTGTATATTTATAGCAGTCTTTTAGAGTGAACGTGGGATGAATCATATGTTAGTGGTTAAACCATTATCCCATGATGTTCCTTCCCTTAAGGAACACGTTCCTTAACACATCCCATGATCTCCATGATCACTGTTAAATGTGGGAGAAATTAAGTTACTACTTCCTAAATTTTAGCAACCACTTTGAGCATTAATTTGAAAATCTAATTTAATTAAAAATATATTAATTATTAAATCTGAAATTAAATTATTTTAATAAAAATATTATCTTTAAATTTCTTCCATAAAAATCTAATAATATTTTATTATCTTTTGTAAAAATAAAATCTTTTCCTTAAAAAGATTTTCCATAAAATCAGATTTTTCCTTAAATAAAAGGTTACCTATAATCTAGGCATATTTTACTCAACTGACATAATGTACCGTTGTAATGCTCCATCCTAAGTCTAGTTCCTTTTAATAGTTAGTTCCTTTAACTTAGATTAATAGACTACTACGTGTGTTCCTTTAGAGAGGAACAGACAGACAATTTCTTTAACAATACTCATTATATGTATTAAATCAAGCCTTTTTATATTCCAAAAACTAAAAAGATAAAATTAAATTAATTAAAATCAGATTCCTAAAGAAACCGATTTTATTAAAAACTTATCTTTTATTTTAAAACTAAAACTTAGTTTTTATTTTAAAACTAAAACTTATCCTAAAACAACGAACACATATTATTTATAAATATTTAACCATGTAGAGATTTATTAAGAAATAAACTCTTAATAAATTCTTATAGATTAAGATAATAATATGCATCAGATTTATTGACTCTTAAATACTTTTGACTCTAAGTTCCACGAGTTCCTTTGACCTTACGAGTTCCTTTAGACCTTGTTCCATTACCTTTCATGTTTCCATATACTTACATGAATCCTAGAAAATAAACTCATATTTTCTGCCTTCATGCTCCATGCTGCTCCAACTCAAAAATCGAATGTTGATAGCTCCACCTTTGGAACTTCTGTGTGCTAGTTCCTTTAAGAAACTTCGCACTCATAGTTCCTGCTCAGAAACTTCTTGTTTCAACTCTGAAACGTTATATTGCTGCTCCCACTCAGGAACTGCTCCAGAACTTCATATTCAATGTTCCTCATAGGATGTACCTAGGAACCACTCTATTTGTGTTCCTTATATGAACTCTTTTAGGAACTTCACTTGTGGGAAGACCTTCATGATGTGATATATTCAACCTTTGATGACTTGTTTCATGTTAATGTAATATGCACATCTCAAACACACATGTTAGTTAGATAATCATCATTTGTTTATAATCATCAAAATACTACATGACTCAACACTGCTCAAAAGCCAAAATGAGCTGTAGGTTTGTTGCCTACTCCTAAACAGTTAGGTATTGTGATTAAAGAGCATGCTTCTGCTGGTTTTGTCCCTGCCATTGGTAAGCTCCTTCCCCCTCCCTTGCATGGAAAAGGTAAAGGTAAGATGTTGGTTATTAATCCAGTCCTTTCAGATGACTCCTCTGATGATGAGGCTACGATCCTAGCACCTCTAGTCCCTCCCCATCCTCCTATGTCTGCTGGTGTAAACTTATCCCCCTTGTGCTCGCCTTCTCCTCTAAAGGTATTCTGTCCCTCTAACTTGCTCAATGAGGCTCAGCTCGAAAGCCCTCATGGTTTTGTTGCTCATTGCTTGCAAGATCTGGGCGCTGATAAGAATGATGATACTACACTCTTGCTTGAGAATGGTGACTCAGGTTGTCTTGGTGAGTTTAATTCCTTGGATGAGCAGTCTTTCCACTCTCTTCACTCTGATAGCTCTATTGTTAGACACATTGATCACTTGGGGGTTGACCATGCCTTCCCAGTTACTCTCTCTTCCCAGTCAGGCTCAGTGAGGAGGAGAGATGATGACATGGAGAGTGATGATGCCTCTTCTTCCCTGAAGAGGAAGAGAAACTAAGCTGGTAAGAGCACCCCTTTTGTCAACATGATCGTAAGCTGAACTCTTAGTTAATGTCGATTACTGCATGGAATGTTCGTGGTATTGTTAGGAAGAATGCTTTATTAGAAGTGAAGGATTTTTGCCAGAGTTGTAATATAAAAATTATGATGCTTTGTGAAGTGAAATTTCAATCCCCTCCTTATAGTATAACTGTTCATTAAACTGGATTTGAGTTCTTTGATTTCATCCCCACTATTGGATATTTTGGGGGAATTGGGTTATTTTGGAAGTCATGTAACTCTAATCCTTTTACTTTGTCTGTAATATTAAATCTAGCCGATTTATTGTGTGCTCTATCTCTCTATTAAATCTTAATTATTCCTTTGTTGCATCTTCATTTATGCTCCTGCCAGTCAGAATTTAAGCATGAATTTTGGTCAAATTGATATTGTATGCCAATAATTTAGATCTTTCATTCATTATAATAGGCGATTTTAATGAGATAGGTTCTGATTTGGATAAAATGGGGGGAGCTGAGTTCAATAGTAGCAGATTAAACATTTTAAATAAGCATTTCTCTCAAGTGGATTGTGTAGATATTCCTTTCTTTGGTTCTCGTTTCACTTGGAGGAAAAAGAAAGGGGGTGCAAATAATATTTTTGAAAGACTAGATAAAGTTGTTGCAAATATTCCGTGGATATCATAGTTCCCCCAAGCAAAAATTATCCACCACCCGTTCACTTCCTCGGACCATTGTATTTCGCTAGATTATCTCCCTTCAAAGATAGCTAAAGCTCCACCATTTCGTTTTGAGAAAATGTGGCGCACCCGCAAGATTATGACAATTTAATTAAGAAAACTTGGTGTACTAAATTTTATGGGTCTTGTATGTATTGTCCAGTTAAAAAATGTAGTTTATTAAAAGTCAAGTCTAAAATATGGAATCGAACTCAATTTGGTAACATTCTTCGTCAACTTAGACTAGTGGACCAAAAACTATTGGCAATTCAAGCAACTCTTCTTCAAAATCAAGCTGATGTCGCACTTCAGACTAAGCAAGATTTGCTTCTTTCAAAAAGACATAATCTTCTTTCCTTTTCACATGAATATTGAAAGCAAAAAAGTAAAGCGCTATATCTTTCTTAGGGTGACCATAATACCAGTTATTATCACACTCATGCTTCTATTCGTCGAAGGTGCAACCAAATCAAAGAGTATGTCACAATTGATAATAAAAATATTTCATTCCCCACTGAAATTTCTGATTCCATTACTAAAGAATTCCATGCTCGGTTTTTTTCTAATTCGTCCTGCCATTTTGATAGTACTCTAGATTTTGAGTCTATTTCTCCCATCATTACCCAAGAAGACAATGAGTTTTTGTTAAGTGATGTTTCCGGAATGGAAATCAAGGCAACCACATTTGATCTAGCACCGGATAAATCCACGGGACCAGATGGGTTCCCACCGTTTTTCTTCCAGAAGTACTGGCCTCTCGTTGGCCATTCGGTTATTAGGGTCGTGAAGGCCTTCTTTCATTCTATTAAAATGCTAAAAGAAATTAATCACACTTTTTTAGCATTAATTCCTAAGATTGATAATCCCTCTACAGCAAATCATTTCCGTCCTATTAGTTTATGCTCTACCATCTATAAAATCATCTCCAAGATAATCACGTGGATTAAAATTTGTTATGGGTAAACTTACCCACCCTCTTCAGGGTGCCTTTGTCCTTGATCGGTTAATTCAAGACAACATTTTGCTGGCCCGTGAGGTTTTCCATTCCTTTCGAAAAAAAGGGGGAACCTCGGGATGGTTAGCTATTAAGCTTGATATAGAGAAGGCTTATGATAGATTAGAATGGTCGTTCATCTTTGAGATGCTTGCCCAGCTAGGTTTCGATGCCCGTTGGATTGGATGGATCAGGGAATGTATCAAGACTGCATCTTTTTCGGTACTAGTTTATGGTATCACTGGTGCCTCTTTTTCATCATCAAGGGGTATCCGCCAAGGTGATACTCTCTCTCTGTACCTTTTGATTTTATGTGCAGAGTTGCTTGCTCGCAACTTGTCGCTCGCTGGTAACCAGCGTGATAAACTAAATGGTGTCTCGGTTGGACACTCAGGAGTTCGTATCCCTTTTCTAACTTTTTCATATGATACTATGATTTTCGCCAAAGCATCCGAATCTAGTTGTCGTTTGATTAGAGCGATTTTAAATAAGTATTTTTCCCATTCTGGTCAATTAGTGAACTATCACAAATCCTCGTTCCAGGTAACTTCGAATATTTCTAACTATATGAAGGCAAATTTTGCTAATGTTTTGGTCATGGTCGAGTCTCAAGATCTTGGGGAGTACCTTCGTTATCCAATTATTACGTCCAGAGTTACTAAAGAAACATTTGGTAAAGTAGCTTCTAAAGTCACCAATCAGCTACCTAAGTGGAAAGCTAATTCCCGTTCTCAAGCTGGTCGGTTAGTTTTAATTCAATCAAACTTAACAACCAAAGACAATTACCAAATGCAAAGCTTCTATTTGCCTAAGTCAATTTTAACTTCTTTGGATAAAACTTATAGAATTTTTTTTTGGAATAAAGATGCTTCTAATGCTTCCACCAACCTGATTGGTTGGGATAGGATTTGCAAACCCAAATGTTTTGGTGGTCTGGGATTGAGGAAAGCAGATACCAATAATATTGCAATGCAGTTTAAACTTCTTTGGAAATTTCTTACGAACAATAATAATCTTTGGGTGAAACTCGTTCGTTAATACTATCTAAAGAATGATTCTCTTATGTCTCACAAAGTCTCTAGTGTGGCCTCCTGGCAATGGATAAAACTTATGCGATTAAGTGAGATTTTTTGCCAAGGTATAAGATGGCAGATCGATGATGGGGCTGATATTCGATTCTGGGAAGACAATTGGGTATTGCAAGCCCCTCTTAGTTCCTTTATGCCTTCCCAGATGGTTCTTTTTCGCTTATGGTGAGTGACTTTATTCTGCCTTATAAGGCTTGGGATAGGCAAAAGTTGGCTTCCTTTCTCCCCCCTTATCTGGTTGAAAAAGTCTTCTCTTTATTCATTCCTCTCCATCCCCATCGAGACTCTCTTATTTGGGGGCTTAACGTCGGATGGAGATTTGTCTATGAAGTCTGGTGCCCTGCTAGCTCAATGTTTAGTCAGTAACAATATAGCTACAGTGGATTATGCTTGGATTTGGAAGCTTTGGATCCCTCCTAAAATAAAGAATTTCCTTTGGAAAGCGTGTAATGATGGCCTTCCCTATAAAGCCCGTTTGAAGCGTAGTCATGTCTTTCTTCCGCAGGAATGTCCTTTTTGCAATTTTTACTCGAAAACTATTAATCATTTGTGTTTTGCTTGTCCATTTGCAGAGGACACTTTGGCGATTTTGCACCTGGATTTTGAGTGGCCTACTACTCCATCTCTGTCTCAGCTTCTTGATCAGCCATTTACTAAGATCATTAATCACCTCTTCTCCTCTTTTCCCTCCGGTGAATTTAATCTTTTCTCTATTGGATGGTGGTTCATCTAGTTCTTTCGTAACCAAGTGGTTTTTCGAGATGCTGCTTCCTCGTCTTCTTCCGCTGCAGTCGTCATCAACAACATCGCACAAAATTGGTTTAATGTAAATTCTTGTATCCCTCAGTTTGTTTTGAGTTCGTCTAGGACTGCCCCCCCCCCCTTGTCCAAGCGACTCTGTCAAGGTGATGCTATTTGTTGGTCTTCCCCTCCTCCGGGATTCCATAATCTAAACTTTGAAAGCTCAAAGCTCCGTGTGGTTTTGTTATTCGTGATGAAAGGGGGGAGGTCATGTTACACTAGTAGAATAAATGCTATTTGCTGCGGTAATATTGTTGCGATTTTACCTATACGCAGCAATATACCACGTAAAAAAAAGTAAAATCGAAAATTAAGATATTGCTGCGGTTCTGGGCCAAAACCGCAGCAATAGATATCAACGATAGATTTTTAAAATTATGTAACCAAATATATTGCTGCGGTTTCTTTACAAACCCGCAGCACTATATTAAAATATAATATTTTAATTCTAAAATATAATATTTCAATATATTGCTGCGGTTTTTTAAGGAAACCGCAGCAATATAAACCATACTAACATAAAGGCGCGCTACCAAAGCCTTTCTATCACTTCTTTCTCAGTAAACCCTAAACCAAACCTTATACTCTCCCTTCTCCCTCACTCCGCGTCTCTCTCCGCACCTCCCTCAAAACCAAACCCTACACTCTCACTTCTCCCTCAAACCGCGCCTCCCTCACCCCTCACTCTTGCGCCTCCCTCACTAAACCATCAACCGTGCAATCTCTCTCCTCAATCAGATCTTTGTGTATAATGCAGTCGTTCTTTGTCGTTCGTCGTTCTTCGTCCTTCGTCCTTCGTCGTTCGTCATTCTTCGTCGTTGCTCTCCATCAATCGTGCTTCTTCGTCGTTCTTCTTTAATGGCGGCCGTTCTTCATCAGTCTTCGTTGGCCGTTTTGCCTCCTTTCAGATCGAGTATCTTCGTCGACTGGTTATCGGTTTGTCGTTGGTCGTCCTTCGTCGTTATCGGTTTGTCGTTCGGTTTCGTCGGCTCGAAGACTCGATGACTGGACGAAGACTCCTTCGTCTTTTTTTTTCCGTTTTTTAATTGTTTCAAATTTGTTTATTTTTCAGTTTTTTTTAATAATTACATATCTGTTTCTTTTTTTTATTATTTTAGATCTATTTTTTCGATTATCTGATGTAATGTTGAATTTGTGTTTTTATTTATTGGTGTATGTGTTAGAATTAATGTTAAGCTTTTTATTATAATGTTAAGTCTGTCTTCATTTTTTTCAATTCTACTAGTGGTATTATGTAAAGTTGTGTAAGCCCTATAAACTGGTAATTGTTTTTTTAATTTTGCTTTTCTAATTTACTTTTTATTCTTTTGTAATATTGATGTAATAAGATTTTTCATCTTTATATATTAATGAACATTTTATCTTCCGTTTGTCTGCAAATTTAATGGATAGTGAATATGTTAGTTGTTTGGTCTTGATATTTCAAATTTAATTGGCAAATGCAAAAAAAAAAAAAAAAAAAAAAAAAAAAAAAAATTAAAATTTTTTACCAGGTCATATTGCTGCGGTTTTGGTCAAAATCCGCAGCAATATACTGGATTTTTTGTGATATAAAATAATAATATTGCTGCGGTTTTGTGCTAGAAACCGCAGCAAGATGTTGAAATATTGCTGCCGTTAAAAACCGCAGCAATATAATATTGACCTATTGCTACCTCCTTAATTGTTGCGTGCCGAAAACCGCAGCAATAGGCCACTTTTTGACCGCAGCAATAGGCCACTTTTTGACCGCAGCAAATAGCATTTATTCTACTAGTGTTAGTAGGTGCTAAAGCTCTTGGTAGATCCCCTTCTATTTTACAAGCCGAGGCTTGGGGTCTTAGAGAAGGAATTCGGGATGCTTTAAGCCAAGGTCTTACTAAGGTCATTATAGAAGGTGATAATCTGGCAGTTATTAATTCTCTCAGGAATTCTTGGTGAGTCCCTTGGGAAATAGCAAATATTATCTCTGTGCAGCTCGGAATCTAGGTTAGTTCTCTTCGTTTCAAGTGATCCACATTTTCAGGGAGGCAAATCGTGCGGCGGACTTCATGGCAAGCAAAGGACATCATTACTCTATGCTTGTTTATTCTTTTCCTCCAGCTTATGATGTTGATTTTTCTCTTATCATCCGCAAGTATGTTTTAGGTTGGTCCCTGAATTAAGGGGGTCTATATAAGTATTCCTTTCCTTAAAAACAAAAAAATACCCTTTATAAGTTTATCTTTTGCGTAGAAAATTTTCTTACTACAATAACTTGTAATGATGTCTAGTGTTTTTTACAGGCTACCTACAATAAAACTTTTTGTTTTTGACCGTTTACTATGTGGAATCATATCCACAACATGCACTTATTATCTAGGCATCTGGGTAACCTAGTTAAACTTCTGCACTACTGCACTACTGCACTATAGTTATTTTTTTATCAAGACTTGACACAGTCACATTGATTTCCTAAATTTAGAAATGAATACAAGTCAAATAAAGTTGTTTGGGAAAGTTCAGGGTGTAAGTGGAATTGACAAAATTAAAGTTTTGCTTGTTATCACACATTTTTTGTAGATGTATGGTAGCATTTGTTATGGTACATTGTATTAGACTTCAAAAGGTTTTTTTTGTCTTAATATGAAAGCCCAACAAGAAAGTAAAACCCATTGGACGGAGTTAACATAAGTCAAAGTCAAAAGAAGAACGCCGGCAAGACCATCAGGAGATGAAAGTCAAGAATAGTATAAGTACAAGTGGTTAAAGAACAATAATGAGACGAATCCATATAAGAAAGAACGTGCAAGGTTATAGTTATTAAGACGGTTGAGATTTGAATCAAAGATAATTTAAATGTTTTCCCTCCAAGAAAGCATGGAAGTTATATAACACATTTTTCTATAAATAGAGGAATGATCATCAAGAAAAAAACAACAAACTTAACAAACAACACGCAACAACTTGCATTTACTCTCTATGTAGCGTATCATAGACTTAGTCTAGCCGACCCCCTTTTGGGGTTATAGTTTAGTCCCTTATACTTATAACATGTTATGACACCAAGTTCTGTAATTCTCCGATTGAAGCAAGAAACAGTGGACGTAACTGCCTTCGCGCTTTCCCTTTAATTGTCTAGCCTAGCTTATCCTCTTATGTGTTTTAAATAAACTATCTTAAAGTTTATGGTATGTATTGGAATGTTTGACCTTAATTAAAAGATTAATTATTACTTCCTCTATTTATTGCATTTGGCCTGAATTTAATATGCGTTGTAGTTTATCATTAATTAAATTACAACAAATTACGTTAGCAAGCTTTTATCTAATAAAAATCGGTAACCCCCGGGACTAAGCCTCACGTGGCATTGAGAACCAAACTATTGGATGTGCATTGACTTGTTTGCAAGGTCAACAAACTAATTCTGCATCAACAAGTTTTTTTTGGCGACCACAGTGGGAGAAGAAGATTCATAATCAAATTGTGAAATTTCTTCTTCATAATTCAACTGTAAAAAACAGTTGTTGTCATTTTCATTAAAAATGCCGGGAACACGTTCTAGAAATAATAAAGAAGTTGGTCAGGGTGAATCATGTTTGAAAAAACATGAAAACTACTTCTTCAATCCCTCAGAGACTAGGGTACAAGATAACAATGGTGAACAAATTCACCATGGTCATGAAGAGTCAAGTGGAGAGACCCCACAAAGGGAAGGCTCATCTCCAGGTAGTATTGGTCGTGGACTTATACATCAAATGTATCAAAAGTTCATAGAGATAGTAAATCATTTATTCTTAGAAGCTAGAGAGAGTTAGATACAACAATTTAGTTCTAACTATAGAACTCTAGCCCCTGAGTATGTCAGAGTCTTCACATACATCCTCCAAAGGATAGTGAGGAGAATAGAGAAATTAGCTCAAGGCAAATTAATAGAATACTCGTAGATATCAACGATACTATGAGTACAACTTTCACAGCAATGTCTAAGTCTCTCGCCACTAAAGTAGTTACTCGCTTACAACCACTAGTCGAACAACACAATCAGTTGAACGAGAAATTAGTTAAGGCCTCATAAGAGGTCCCGCTAAATAGAGCAAGAGGAAGTTGCAGCATAGCGCCAGAGATTCCTTCAATAGGCTATACTTAAAGGGTACATATCTCCCATCTTAAAACTAGAGATCCACTGAGCTCAAATGACCCACAAAATTCCTCGCAAGAGCACCCATTAAGGGCAATACCGGCCTAGGGATGGCAATATCCAGTAGATAACCGATAAACTGCTCCATACTGTTTAAATAAAAGGGTGAAAAACCGTAGTAAACGGATGAAGACCGGGTAAAGGGTGAATCGGGTGACGGATCCAGGTAGGATACGGGTGATCATTTCTCACCCATCACCCGATCCACCACCCAGTTAAGGATCCAACCCATCATCCACTTGTTTCATTTTTTTTATAATAAATTTTAAATTAACATACTAAATATAAAAAACTAAAATCTTTAAACCTAACCTTTGATTGTCTTACAGACTATAGCCTCCCAAAACACTTTTTGTTGAAGTATTACGAATGATTGAACGTTTAATTTTTATTGTTCAAACTTAATTTTTATTGTTCAAACTCGTATTGGTGAAACTCATATCGTTGTCTAGACTTTATTATTGTGAAGACGACTTCCTAAAACTTGTATGGTGCGACGTCACCTTTTCTTTACGCTAAAAACATTGGCGTATTTATTTATGATTTCGGAAAGTGTAGGTGGAAGTTGGGTACATTATTTTTCTAATAGTTATAATCTTGATTTGATATTTAGGTTTTCACTCGTTAATCACTCGACCCACTCGAATCAACCGGTTGTGATGGATGGATGGATTTCGGGTGATGAGTAAAGCGGGTGACGGATGGATAGATGAGAGTCAATCTAAACGGGTGATGGATGCGAGAGATGGCTCACTCGACCCAAATCCCACCCATTGCCATCCCTAGAAATACCCTTGAGCCTTCGAGAGGGTAATCGTGGAAACCGTAAGAGAAGTGATGGAATGACAGCGGTCATGGAGCCAGGCTGGCACCAAGCATCATGATATCATCAACCTTCGTTTTCCATGGGGTGGTGGACAAGTTAGTGACAACATACACAATTATGGACCATCACAAGGAGGACAGAGGCAAGGTACTTTTGTTGCAAACAACAATAGCTTACCCCATGCGTATGTGCCTCTTAACCGACCAAGTATGGTTGGGATTCCTTCTTCACCATATGCTTATATGCCTCGTAGCCAACCAGATATGGCTGGTATGCCTCATTATGGGAATATTCGAGGGTATGGTCAACCCAAAGTTCAACTTTGCTAAGCAACTGGTGCTTATCATTAGGGGATGCCCAAAAATGGACATACATTCCCACCCCAAATGGAACAAGGAGATTATTATCGGAGGTTATCAAAACTAACCTTTCAATCCTAACCCTAATCATGTGTATGATCAATTAGGAGCCGTGGGAATGGGAATATGGGATACCCAGTAAGGCATCAGGATGCATTGGTTGCACAATTTAAGGCAATAGTCCAAAGACTACTAGGGAATAATTCTAGGAGAAATCAGAGGCAAATAGGTCAAGACCTTGACCCTGAATGGATGGATAGAGCCAATCCATTTCCTAGATTCATTAAGATACCTAACCTTACCTTGTTCTCAGGCAATGATAGAGTTTTTGCTAAGGAATATTTAGTTAGGTTCAATAGTCAATGTAGGGAAGCAGCTGGCAATGACTTCTTAAATCTTAGAATGTTTTCCATCTCTAATTGTGACGGCTTTTTGGTGGTATACCAATTTACCACCAGATTCTATCCACTCTTGCTAGGACATGCAAATGCAATCTATAAATAATTTTTCACGTACTAAACCCGGAGGGACCCTAAGTGATCTGGCTAGACTTTAGCAAAAGCTAGGAGAGTCTGTAGAAGACTACCTATCTATATTAAAAATGGCTAAGAATAGGTGTCATGTTAGCATTCCTGAAAGAGAGTTTGTACAAATGGCTCAAGAGGGAAAGTTAATTCAGTTTCGAAAAAAGTTTGATGGTCATGTCTTTCGCGATTTTATTGAGTTAGCATAATTCGTTGTAAGATATGAGAGAAATCTACAACTTGAAAGTGCAGCAAGGCACCAAAGTTTCTTCGCTCAGAATGAGGAGCCCTTCCACTTTGAAACTACACAAGAAGTGGACGTGTCGGACATAATTCATGGAGTACCTTATAAGTGTTCTCCTTTAGAGAAGAAAGACTTTTTCGCGTCAAAGGATTTGAAATCCGGGCAAAAGAGGACATATACCTTTGATGCTAAGAAATTCAATGCTATTTTCGACTAGTTATTATCTCACAAAAAGATAAAACTGGTAGGAAGGCATAAAGTATGAACTACTGGTGAAGTTAAGGGTAAAAAATACTGTAAATGGCATGATTGAGTAACTCATGATACTTCTAAATGAATCGTTTTTAGAAATAAAACCCAGGATAAAATTAATAAGAAAAATATAATGTTTCTTGGCGATGAAGATGTTAATGTAGTTGGAATTGACGAACCATTTGAAACATTTTGTGGTATGGTAGAGATTAATAATGTGTTTCCTATTACTTTGCAGCTATCTCAAGCTACCAAAGTAGGTAACCAACTCTTCAACAGATTGCTTGATGAAGGAATCTTCGTTATGCCAAAGCTAGACAATGAAAAAGGATTGGAAGATATGTGCAGATGGCATATGAATGGGTCACATACAACAAACTATTGCCAAGTATTTAGAGGATTCCTAACTATGCAACTAAATCTTAAAGGAAAAATTAATAGGCACAGTCCCAACTATGGGCGTTCCGCCATTTTCAGTCCCAACTAAGGATTATTTCTAGGCGGTTCCAACTATGCATCATTTTTGCTGAAATTGGTCATAAGTGACTGATTACCTGTTTAACAGGTTAAATTTTTTATATTTCTTAAGTCAGTTTCTTCGTTCTTTCTTTTTCTCTCTCCTATCTCCTCCCTCCCATGTCATCCCTCTCCCTCCCACCTACATCCTCTGCGACCCCTCCCCTGCCACCCACCTCCTCAGCTAAACCCCGAAATCCCATCCCCCTCCCTTATCATCCCTCCCGTCCCCTCCCCTCCCCACCCACCCATTATCACAGTTAAAATTAAAGGTGAAGGTTCTCATAAGTCATAAGTCATAAGATGCCAAACCATTATCATAACATTTCCAAATCCAATCCATGCAAACATATGATTACACAACATGACACAATAATAAATACAATCTACAATCACAATCCCTTGCAGTCGACTAACGAAACTATGAAAAGATTTTATTCCAAATTATCGACAACATTTTAACTTTTGAGCAACAAATTCAATCCTCTGGAGCAAATTTAACTTACCTCCCGTAGTAACAAAGGCAACCGTTCTAGGAGTCATAGTAACACCAACAACATCTTGTTGACCCTCGATTCGGATATCATAGGATATTCTCTAGAACCGCCTGCCGCAATCACCGCATAACCATCCTATCAACATTATATTAGGAGAGAGAGACTAAAGTGGTGCTAATCATAGGCCCCTTTGGAGTTTGTCGAATTTCTTTGAGCAATCCCTAATTCGCCGCTTTCATTTGACCTTGAACAAGTTTGTTATCATCTTCTTCTTCTTTGCTGATTTCCATTGGTAGTCTTAGCAATTCTTTCTTCAATTCTTTTGCTTTGTTATTTCCATTATCATTCTTCTCTGAAACACCCATATCTTAACTTTTCGTCATTTTTGTTGGAGGAATTAATTTAGAAGGATTATGGGAAATTTTGTTGGGTAAGAAAGGTGTTGCTCATCAAGTCATCACTTGTGGAGGGTTTGTGTTGCTGGCGGTTAGTTGGTTAGTGGAGAAACGGGGTCATATTATTGTCCAGGATTGAAGATGAGCGATGGTGGGATCGGGGGTCTAGTGATGTTGTGGTGGCGACAGTGGAGGGGTGGTGTTGTGGCTGGGAGTTTTGAAGGTGGAGATGAGAGGGGTGGATACCCACTAGTGGAGAGAGAAATTGATAGTTGAGGAAAACAATAAAAGGAAATTTGTTTTACCTGTTGAAGCAGGTCATTAACCTGCTGGGACCAAATTTGGCAAAAATGATGCATAGTTGGGACCGCTCAGAAATAATCCTTAGTTGTGATTGAAAATGGCGGAACGCTAATAGTTGGGACTGTTCTTATTAAAACTTAAATCAAAATGGACTACACATATCTGCCCTTGTTTCGTCAATTTGCTCTAGAACACATGCCATATCCATCGAAATGCCCAAATCATCACAAGGCATTGAACGATGTCAGGAG
Source organism: Beta vulgaris subsp. vulgaris (assembly GCF_026745355.1). Lineage (NCBI taxonomy): Eukaryota > Viridiplantae > Streptophyta > Magnoliopsida > Caryophyllales > Amaranthaceae > Beta > Beta vulgaris. The sequence goes on from NC_079208.1 coordinate 28,977,587, forward strand.
AAAAAGATAAATTTGTTAAGAATGAATCCACTAAATAGATTTCTTCTTTTCAAAAATATTTTGGACATTATCTGGTCATACAACAGGATCCTGAAAGTAAAAGAGCATCTAAGGCCTTCCAAATAGGGTCCAATTAGATCTCATATAAAAATGGATGTTTCATAAACTTGAAATGAATTATCAGGTTATATCTGTTCTAGTTTGAAGATCATGGGGTAAAGTCATTACAAAAGAAATTTGGCAACCTAACATGCCTTGGAGATATCTAAAAAACCTCTTTGTCAAGGGAAAAACAAATAAGATAAAAGTCTATAGAATGGTGGATGGGTCATCATCAATACATGTGGTACAATATAAACGTGCATGTAAAATTTGGTAATCTCATGATCTGTGATGTAAGTTCTTGTTGGTTATCACCTAAAAATAAGAGGGAAACACTAATGCTTTGATTCCCTTAGATGCGTGCACAATTCATTAAATTAAAATCAAGATATCGTTGCCATAGGTTGTAGTTATGTGGTGAGGAATAGATAATTGAGGTAATTATTGCAATGACAGTATATTATCGTTGCCATAGGTTGTTCTAATGGGATAAAGAATATAACTTCTGGTAGTTATTGCAACGACATAGTCATTACCGTTGCCATAGATCAAACTAGAGCAACAATCTTACATTATTACCGTTGCCATAGCCTATTATATTGAACTAAATTCTTATGGGTTGTTGCAATATACCCATCTATTGCAACGAGATCAATTAGATTGTTGCATTAGCTATTTTAATGTTGTTGCCTTTGTTAGAAAATGTAGTAGTGAAAGGAAATGCCACGCTCCGCGTGTCACGAGATATGGGGCGTTCTAATCGAAGGCTCATACTTTTCGGCCTTATTACGGTAAGGCCAATGCACTAGCCAGCCAGTGTGGTGGCGAACACGCTGTGCTGTAAGCTAAGCTGTTCACCTTGTAGACGGAGGAGATATATAAAGTGTGCCGCGCGTGATTCATAAGATTCTATAATAGCATCAGTAGATTATTTCACTTAGCCTGCTTCTCCCATAACTTTCACTTTCTGGACCAACGCGGATCTGCCCTCGAAAGTCTCTCCGCATTTTGAGAGCAGAGCATGCAAAATCTATTATCAGGGTGTTACTACATCTTGACTCCTGCTTTCCGGAACAATCTCTAGCCGGCATGCAAGCCTCTCCTCCCCCGTACTGAATGCTTCCTTCTTCACTATCTTTATAGAATCCTAAGTGATATCCGAAATCACTGATAGGATATCAAAGTAAAGTATCAAGAAAATGTCTGGAACCTCTGGCAACATACCTTTAACCATACTAGCTCAGGAGCTTTAGCGGCGCACCGGAAATTGAACGGGCAACGTCTGGGGATCAAATCCCCCCTTAGACCCCCATATTAAGCGGAAAAATTACCCCCGAACCCCTGGGGGGGAAGGAAGCAAG